>NC_138378.1:84334745-84440751 GCF_054177405.1 Leptonychotes weddellii
GGGAGGGGGGTGGGAGGATGGGTTAGCCTGGTGGTAGGTATTGAGGAGGGCACATTCTGTGTGGAGCACTGGGTGTTATGCACAAACAATGAATCATGGAACACTTCATCTAAAACTAATGATGTAATGTATGGGGATTAACATAAGAATAAAAAAAAAAAATAAAAAAAAATAAAAAAAAGAAAATTAGAATGATTGAATAGACAAAGGGATAAAATAAGGATATATAGAAGCTTTGAGGATCAGAATGATAAACTTTATATAATAGTCATTCTAGAATATAATACTCCCAAATTAGACTTAATATATTTCTTTTAACTTTTATACACAATATGTTTTTTAAAATGAGACATGTGGGGGCACCTGGGTAACTCAGTTGGTTAAGTTTCTGACTCTTGATTTTGGCTCAGGTCATGGTCTCAGGGTCGTGAGATAGAGCCCCGCATCAGGCTCTGTGCTGAGTGTAGAACCTGCTTAAGATTCTCTCTCTGTCTCCTCTCCCTCTGCCCCTCCCCCTGCTCATGGGCACGCACTCTCTCTCTCCCTCTCTAAAAAAAATAAAAATAATAATAATAAAAATAAATAAAAATAAAATGGCACATGCAGTACACCATATAAGCTCAATAAATTTCAAGGAACAAGTGTAATTCAATTAAATGTTCAGGAACCACAAAATAATTAAAAAGTTATTTTCCTTGAGAATTATAAAAGTCCCTTCTAAATAACTCTTCGGTTAAGTAATAAATGTCATAACAGCAAATAAATTAATTTAATTTAAAAAGAAAGAAAATGAAAATACTGTATAACAAAACATGTGGCATGCAGCTAAGACAGTACTTTGAAGAAATTTTATCTTAACTGGTTATTGAGATGATCGTTAAATTTAAGAAGTCAGGAAAAGAAAACCAGTAAAAAATGCAAAAATAAACAAAGAAAAATTAAGATAATGATAGATATAATTTAAATAAAAACCATTCATAGAATGGTGAGGAAAAAAATAGCTAAAAGAAGGTATTTTAAAATGACTAAATAAAAAAGCTTTTGGCCCTTTGATCAGGAAAAAAAAGAAAGACCCTAATGATCATTATTGTGAAGGTCATATACAGTTGAAAAAGATAAGAGTTAGAAAAGAAAAGAGTATGTTAACTTAAAAAGTATTTTGAATACATAGATGAGATGAACATAAAACAAAAAATCTGTATAGTGCCTGGTAATTAAGGTGGGGAGGTTTTCCACAATATCGTTCCTACCATATCTAAAGAAAGTGAATCAATTTAGAAAAAAACTCAAGGCTCAGACTGCTCTATTGACAGTGTTACAAAATTTCTAGGAAGAGATAATTCCTATTTTTTGTAGACTATTCCACTGAGTGAAGTCTTTCCAACCTAGTTTTATGAAGCTAGCATAACCTTATACCCAAATCAGACAAAGACACTATATGTATTACTCAGAGTACTCCAGAAAAAAAGAACCATATAATCTTATAAAATATATAAGAATGAGAGAGAGATAGAGAGAGGAGGAAACAGATTTATTATAAGGAATTAGCTCACATGATTATGGATGCTAACAAGTCCCAAGATCTCCAGAGTGAGCTGGCAAGCTGGAGACCCAGGTAAGCTGATGGTGTAGTTTCCATCTGAGTCCAAATGCCTGAGACCCAGGAGAACCTCTAGTGTAGTTCCCGTCAGAAGACAGGCAGGCTTGGGATCCAGGAAAGGCCAGTGCTTCAGTTTGAATCTGAAGGAAGGAAAAAAACAGTGTCTCAGTTTGAAGGCAGTCAGGCAGAAAAAAATTTCTCCTACTTGGAGAAAGGTCAGGCTGTTTGTTCTATTTAGGCCTTCAGCTGATTGGTAAGTCCCACCATATTAGGGAAGGCAATCTGCTTTACTCAGTCTACCAATTTAAATGTTCATTCCATCCAAAAAACACCTCATGGAAACACTCAGAATACAGTTTTACCAAATATATGGGCACACGGTAGTCAAGTTGACACATAAAATAAGCCATCACAGTATACAAGAGGATATTAGGTAATAATCCCACTCATGAATATAAATGCAGAAAATCCTATAAGTGTCATCAAATGACATCAAACATGTACATGGGTGTATATATATTTTACTTTATATAGAAAGAGTTGATTAGAAAAGAAAATCTATATTATCATTATAAAAATTCAGAAAAAAATTGATAGTACTTAAGTTATATCTAAAACTCTTTAAAGAACTAAATTTGAAAAAATGTACTCTATATACATAAAATTATAATTAATCAGAAATTTTTATCTTTATGGTGAAACTTAAGTTTAATTTTATTTATTTTATTTTTTTTTAATGATTTTTATTTATTTATTTGAGAGAGAGAGAGAGAGAGCAAATGAGCTGAGGGGAGGGGCAGAGGGAGAAGCACACTCCCTATGGAGCAGGGAGGCCGATGCTCAGCTCAATCCCAGGACCCTGAGATTATGACCTGAGCTGAAGGTAGCTGCTTAACCGACTGAGCCACCCAGGTGCCCCTTAAGTTTTTTTTTTTAAATACAGGGAATAATCAGATAATAATAACCACTATTACTGCTTTTTGAAATTTGCAATTACATACTAGAAGTTCCTTCAGTGAGCTGAGACAAGAAAAATAAAATATATGAAGATTGGAAAGATACAGAATCCAACATTATTATCTGTAGACATAATGATTATCTTCCCTAGAAATATACACTCATAAGATAATGTAGCAATATTATAGAGGATATAATTAGAAAATAAAAATTGTATTTTAATTAAAAGTATGTTACTACCCTCAAAATTAAAACAATCATGAAATTATCTAACACAAATATCAATACTCTTATGCAGAAAATAAACACTACTTAAAGGGGATGGAGATAAAAGGACACATATAACACATTCATGAACAGGATGATTGTATTTTAGAAATGTCAATTCTGCATCAATTGAGAGGACCATATGGTTCTTCTCTCTCCTCTTATTAATGTGTTCTATCATATTGATTGATTTGTGAATGTTGAACCACCCTTGCATCCCAGAGATAAATCCCACTTGGTCGTGGAGGATGATCCTTTTAATGTAATGTTGGATCCTATTAGCTAGGATTTTGTTGAGAATTTTGGCATACATAAGCTTCTGTACAGCAAAGGAAATAGTCAACAAAACAAAGAGGCAACCCATGGAATGGGAGAAGATTTTTGCAAATGATATTACAGATAAAGGGCTGAGATTCAAGATCTATAAAGAACTTCTCAAACTCAACACCCAAAAAACAAATAATCAAGTCAATAAATGAGCAGAAGGCATGAACAGACATTTCTCCAAAGAAGACATACAAATGGCTAACAGAAACATGAAAAAATGTTCATCATCATTAGCCATCAGGGAAATTCAAATCAAAACCACATTGAGATACCACCTTACACCAGTTAGGATGGCAAAAATTGACAGGGCAAGAAACAACAAATGTTGGAGAAGTTGTGGAGAAAGGGGAACCCTCTTACACTGTTGGTAGGAATGCAAATTGGTACAGCCACTTTAGAAAACAGTGTGGAGGTGCCTCAAAAAATCAAAAATAGAGCTACCCTATGACCCAGCAATTGCACTACTGGGTATTTACCCCGAAGACAGATGTAGTGAACAGAAGGGCGATATGCATCCCAATGTTCATAGCAGCAATATCCACAATAGCCAAACTGTGGAAAGAGCCGAGATGCCCTTCAACAGACGAATGCATAAAGAAGATGTGGTCCATATATACAATGGAATATTACTCAGCCATCAGAAAGGATGAATACCCAACTTTTACATCAACATGGATGGGACTGGAGGAGATTATGCTAAGTGAAATAAGTCAAGCAGAGAAAGTCAATTATCATATGGTTTCACTTATTTGTAGAATATAAAGAATAGCATGGAGGACATTAGGAGAAGGAAGGGAAAAATGAAGGGGGGGAATCGGAGGGGGAGATGAATCCTGAGAGACTATGAACTCTGAGAAACAAACAGAGTTTTAGAGGGGAGGGGGATGGGGGGATGGTTTAGCCCGGTGATGGGTATTAAGGAAGGCACGTATTGCATGGAGCACTGGGTGTTATACACAAACAATGAATCGTGGAACACTACATCAAAAACTAATGATGTACTGTATGGTGACTAACATAACATAATAAAATAAAATTAAAAAAAAAAAGAAATGTGAATTCTTCCTAATTCTCTATAAATTCATTGTTATTGCAACCAAAGCAAACCGAAAAACTAGTTCTAAATGACATATGGAAAAATAAAAGATAAACAATGTCATTTTCAATAAAAACAAAGAGTGTCCTACTTTACTGGAGATCAAGATTTATTATTGAATGATAGAAATTAAAATAGTATGGTAAAGGAAAATGATAGATACAAATCAGTATAACAAAATCAAGACCAGACATGTTATTTTGCATGTCTGAAAACAATGTATAAAGGAGATGATGATGTAGAGGATTAGAGGAAGAAGACTGTTCAACTAACAGTGCTAGCACAATTAGGTCCTTACAAAGAAATACGAAATTAAGACAAACTCACCATGCAATTAAAAAAAAAAAAATTCCAGGTGAATTAAATCTTAAATGCAAAAATAAACTTCAAAACATAGAAGAATATCTTTACATATTTGAGGTAAGGAAGGCTTTTTCAAGAAAAAACAAAAGATCTAAGAACAATTGTTATAAGGTAAAACTAATTGCACTTAACTTTAGTGAAAAAAAAATCATTAATCAAAAGATAACAGAAGTGAAAAGACAACTCTCAATGGGGAGAAAATATTTATCACAGGTATGAGAAAGATACCAATCCAGAATATATTGAGAGTCTACAAATCAAAAAGAATCATGAACATAGACACACACACACACACACACACACACTGACAGAAAACAGGCAATTCATAGAAGAAACACGTGGTCAATAAATATTTGTCAAAATTCAGAACTTAAGTAGTAATTGTAGAAATGCAAAATAATCAAATTATTCATGAAAATAAAATTAGTATTCCATGGAATATAATTTCATTATCATTAGATTTATAGTTTAAAAAAATGTATCTATTCCAAATGTCAGGGAATACGTAAGGCACCATGTACTGTTATATATTGCTGAAGTGTAAATTGGTACATTTTTTCCAGGAACTATATGGCAATATCTAGTAACATTGAAGAGGTATGTATATACCCTATGACCACTAATTCTGTTCCAAATTACAAAACTCAAAATCCTCATATACATGTTTAAAAAAAAAGAAAGAAAGAAAGAAAAGAAAAGAAAAGAAGAGAAAAGTAAAAACCCTAAGAGCTTCTCATGAGGAACATCAAAAAATTGCTGTTTCTTCTTGTAATGGAATGCTCTAGCATGGTTTTATTTTTGCAACATTTTATTTCTTAATCTAAGTGATAAATTTAGGTAATCACTGTATTATTTTTACACACCTTTTAATGTTTCAAATATTGTATTGTATTATTCTGGGAAAATAGGTAAAAACAAGCACCATTAAAGGAAAACTAGGGCTTGTGATGTCACCCTTTTATATATAATTAGAAAATAAAAATTATATTATAGAATGGAATGGAATGTCTGTCAGCTCAAGGTCACTGCTGCTCTAAACAACTCTGTTTTCTGGATTCCACAATTCAGAAGAAATGACCATCTTAGAGGTAAAACTCTCATTTAGTCATGTTTATTTTCCTTTGGAAATATTGCTGAAATCTGTCCACCTTTCTTTATATCTTAACCATCAACTACCATCATCTTTCACCTGGACAACTGCAAAAGTTTCTTAACTGGTCTCTAAGCATCTATGTACAATCCTTTGCAATCTGTTCCCTATATCATATTGTAGATGAAGGACTATTTTAGTTTAAAAGTCCATTTTTAGATTCTTATAGAATTTTCTTTTGCTGTAAAGATAACGTTAAAATATGTAATTTGATTGCAAAAGTTTGTATGAACTTGTCTTTGTCTAACTCTCTTGCTCACAATTCTCCAGTTACCACCAGTCCTTTAATTTTTAGGATCATCCATGTTCCCTCCTACATCAGGGCTTTTGCAAGTGCTGTTCTCTCTACTTTAAGCGTGCTTTCACCTTCCTTTTGCTTAGTCAACTTTTATTACTTCTTTTCTCAATTCAAGTTCACTGCCTTGGAAAGCTTTTAAATCTCTAGACTATATCTGGTTCCCGTATAATATGTTTTCATGGTTCCTTATCATTTTTCTTCATAGCACTAATTTCAGTGTGTAATAATAATTCAAATGCATAATTGATCATTTGATTAATATCTCTCTTCCCCACCATGTTCAGGTCCCACATGAGTAACAAGTATGTCTGCTACGCTCCTCCTGATAGTCCCATTACCTAGTACAGTACTGACCAGAACTGGTGCTCAATACGTATTTTCTGCATAAGAGATAAAATTGTATTCTATTCTATTGAGAGGAAGCCCTAAATTTTTTAAGAAAGACAATTTAGAAAAATTTTGTGTCTATTTGTGGAAGTGAGTATTCTATGGGTGCCTGAATATAGAAGATACTTCTTTGGAGGAGGGAAAGGAGGAGGACAAGGAGAGTGAGGAGAGAAGGTGAGGGAAGAAAGTGGAAGAAGGCAAAGATGAGGTACAGGGAGAGGAAGAGGAGTAAAAAAAAGTGATAGGAAGATCAGTGGGAAAAACATGGGCTGTTATTCAATTATTCATCTATCCACTTACCAGTTGGCTACACACTCAGCTACTATTTGTTGCAGATATACCATGTGATAGGTATGGAGCAACAGCAACAAACAGCAATAAACAAAACAGAACAAGCTTATAGCATAGTGATGTAAATATTGCAGAATAACTGAGCAAATGAACAATATCAGTTCAGACAGTGCTATGCTATGCACGATACAATAAAACAGAATGTACTGTGATTAGGCTATACACATTATTGGGGAAGGAGTGTGTGATGCTCTTACCTCTCCATATGGAGTAAAGGTCTTTAAAAAACCAATAATGACAGTACAAAAACAGAATTCTGCAACTAAGGTTACTGTCAGTTAAACTGAGAGAGCACAAAAGCAAGATGGATGAGGTAAAGAGAAGAAAGCCAATCATGAGAATGGATAGAAACAATGGACAACATTCTGGATTCATACAGGGTTAGAAAATGGACTTTGAACCAAGTTCACTCATATTTCTGAGCGAGTAGGGAGCTGTAGTTAATATGAAGTCTATATTTGAATGAATAAATGTTATCTAAGTTATCTAAAAGAACTTACCCAGATCAAAATATTTTTGTGGGCATCTGTAGTAAGGAGGTTACAATCTTACACCTTCTTTCATGAAACAATATGAAAGAAATTTAATATCTGGATTTTGAGGAGATCAGACTTAAAGTGGGACAAATTTAATGTAAAAGAAGAGCATTATTACTTTGATCCTTCATAAGTGGAAGGACAAAAGAAATTCAGTAGAACTTCAGAAGTGAATAATTTGCTAGCTGGGGAAAAGGAGTGGCATTTATTGAGGACTTAATAAGAGAATAAAGAAAGCAGTTAAGTAAAAAATAAATGACTACATTATTTCTTCACTTTTCTCTGAAATCAATAAAGAAAACAAGCACCAGTTATGATAAATAGCTTCCACTTGATACTCCAATTCCTTTTTCTATCCTTCTCTACCTTGCTTTGGGTCCATTCTAATTGATCTGTGTGAATTACATCCACATCATTCATTTGCCACTGGGACTTCAAAAGGGTTTGGGTACTGAGGATCCTGCCAAAAGATAAGAGAGAGAATGCAGAAAGGTTAGGTATTTGTTCCCCTGGCTCTTTTGCTGCAACACAACTTAGGTTGGGAGGGCCATATAATTTTTCTTCCAAAGTTAGACATATTTGAGAGGGGAAAAGGCACTACTAATGATTACCCTGCATAAGAGTTTGTATAAACCTCAACTGGGCAGGCAAACTTGTACTTATATTCAGCCTAATTTGAGCTATATTCCTCAGTTAAATGTCCATACTCCTCTCAAGGCATGCTGTTTGACATGATTCTCTCCTCTTCTGTTTCGTCTAGTCCACTGTTTCTCAAATATTAGAATGCATTAGAATCACTGGTTAAAACATAGATTGCTGAGACCCAATTTCAGAGTTTCTGATTCAGGGGTGGAGCCTGAAATTTTGCATGTCTACCAAGTTCCCAGGTGATGCTAATGCTGTTGGTCCAAGGTTCATATTTTGAGATGTGAACCACTGCCCTCTTCGTTTTGGGCACAGGCTGGATAAGAGCTTTGCTCCTGCTAACCATGAGTCTGCACTATCCCAGTTGATCCTCTTAAACTTGTTCACACCTTTGTAATAGACTATCTGCAAATAATTTTGAATTATTCAGGATATTATGCAATGATGAAAATCAGAGATTATAAATTATAATGTCATTATAAATTCTTAAAGTTCTCTTTAGATGAAATAGATTCAAGGCTGGCCCTTGCCTCACGGTGAGAAGGGTGATTGGTTTTGTAGGACATTACAAGATTCATATGCTTCCAATATGTCCTTACCATATTTCTTGCTTTGGAATAGACATTACTAAAGAATCCATGTCCTCTGGCCTTTCCTGATTATGTCTATCAAGTCGAGGTTTATGACGCCATGATGAGGAATGATTCAGAAAACAGAGATCTGTGGAAATGGACCCATATTGAGAAAATGACCCACAGCCTTTGGATGATTAATTCAGCAGAGTGCATCCTTGTCAAAAGCCATAATCATTTAAGGGAAAAAAATAAAGTATTATCAAATTCGATCTGGTGATTTCAGTCATCTTAATGGTCACCAGAACACCTTAAGAAACATCTTATTGAAGTCTACTCAATGAGTAATTAAGATTTGAAAATACCTGCAGTTGAACCAGCAACTCTCTTTATCTACTCAGAGAAGGGATTGCAAGTTTATGCATAAGTACAGGGAGAGGGAAAGAAATATAAGTTAAAAGGGAGCAAACTGATTTGTGCCTTCAAATGGGCCCTGCCTGCCACTTCACAAATGTAATTTTCACATCAGCCATAGCTGGTGAGAGTCTAAAACCTCTCTGAGGTTAGAGGTTGGCTGGGGTGGTAGAGGAGATTTAAAAAAGTCTACTTTATTCTCTCAAGGAAAAAAAATTCTCAAAAGCAATACTCAAATCTAATAATGTCAAATGAGCTAAAATAAATGTCCATATGTATGTATCTAGGACTTTTTTTTAACGTTGTGTTTCCACCTCTGAGTGATGGCAAAAAGTTCACCTGTCATGTACCTGCCAGATATTCTGCTAACACCAACATTTTCTTGGTTTTCCAAAAACCACTGTGCAATTCAATTGCATCTATATGGTCTTCTCAGTTTTCTTCTGCCTGTAATTCTAACACTCCCATGCAGCTAAGTTTAGATAGCTGGAGGTAAACGTTAGTGTTAGGATTCAAATCTAGGTATATGCAACTCCAAAGCCAGGGCTCCTAACCATCAAACACCTCTTTGTCTCCAGTCCCCATATGTCTTTCCAGACTTTTCTTTCTTGTTTATATAGAATATCCATTCATTCATTCACTTACTGCAATAACATTTGCTAACTCATTCTCATGCCAGACAGCATGTTGTAGCCACAATATCCAATTCTGTGAGCAAAAAGACAGGCACCAAGAAGCTGCAATAAGCAGCTTGAGAGAAGAGACTATGTCTTCTGTACATCTACATTCTTTGGATGAGCAGGACACCTAGGGAATTGTGGTCTAATCTCCATAAAAGCACAAGCAGAAGTGTCATTGGTGAAGCTTTTTAATAATGATGGGCCTGGGAGAAGCTCTCACAGAGAATGTCTCATTTAAGTTAGAGACATAATTAATGAAGGATAATGTAAGGTCAAAGACAAAAAGAACTTATCACAAACACTGTACCCTCATTGGTACATTTGTTACTCATAGGGGTACAGTTAGGAATTCTGACACCACTTTATCTGTATACTAAGTAGATAGATAGATAGATAGATAGATAGATAGATGATAGATAGATTGTAAATAATGAGATCTGGGTTTCTTAATGCTGGAGAAAGAAGTTATACTTAAGGAAAGGATGGAAGCCAGAATAAAGCCTATGGTATTACACCACAGTCAAAAGTATCAACATAGGGTGCCTGAGTGACTCAGTTGGTTAAGAGTCTGCCTTTGGATCAGGTCGTGATCCCAGAATCCTGGGATCAAGTTCTGCATCAGACTCCCTGCGAGTCTGCTTCTCCCTCTCCCTCTGCTGCTTTCTCTCTGTCAAATAAATAAATAAAATCTTTTTTAAAAAGTATCAACATAGACGCATTGAAAACACACACACACAGATACAGAATTAAAAGTAGATGTGTATAGGCATAATTAGTGTGTGTATGTGTGTGGGGGGGGGCGGTTCATTAATGCTATCAACGGAGAGGGACCAGAATCACTGATATCTAAAAGCAACGAGCATATCTAGCACATCTTTTTTTCTAATACCATTCTCTAGTACAAGTGGAAAATATACTCCTTACACAATATAGCTCCATAGTGAACTGGCTGATTCCAGGGCTTGAGCAAGGGAAATAAAGACAAGTCTGGGGCATCTTGCAATTCCAGAGTATAAGGAAGTACTAAAATAATAATAATAATAAAAACAAATACCCATGAATTTATATTTATACAAAAAGATTAAGTAAATGAGGGGGTGGGGAGGTATGACAAGTCTTCTTTGCAAAAGAATCCAAATAAATAAATAAATAATAAATAAATAATAAGGAAAATAGAAAAATCACCATTTAGTATATCACAGTACATGATTTCCTGAGCAAGATCCATTGGTGAATGCATAAATGAGTAAGTGAAAATTGAAGCAGAAACATAATATTTGCAAAATCTCAAAAGTATGTTTCCTTAAATGTTTAGTGATTTCAAAGGGAGAAAAATGAAATTTACAATGCAGGCGTCTATCAGACATTACCTTTGTCAAGTCCTGAGTATAACATCATTGGTGAAACATACCAACATCGTGTATCCTGTGCAATGAATGCACCGAGGACACACTGACTGCTGCATTCTTCCCATGAATGTGCAGCCTCAGACTCATGAGACACATCGGACAACCTCAAGTTGAAAAGCATTCTACATATTAACTGACCCTTCAAAAGTGACATGGAGAATATAAAAGTGAAGCACAAAAAAATGTCATGAAAGACAAGACTGAAGAACTCTCACAGATCAGGGGAAACTACAGTACACGACAATTAAATCCATGTGGGATCCTGAATTAGACTGAAACAGAAAAAAAGCATTAGTGGAAAAACTGGTTACATTAGTTAACATATTTTGCCAAGGTTAATAAGGTAAATAAATATTCTATAGTAATGTAAGTTGTTAAACAGAGGAAATGGGATGGAGGGTGTTTGGAACCTGTACTGTAATTGTAATTCATTTCTAAGTTTAAAATTAACCTAGAAAAAAACAAAAGCTTAAAAAAAAAAGCCTGTTTGTTCAAGTTTAGAAGAAGGCTGCTTCCAGACTCTTGATCCTGCCTCACAGTAAGGGCTATAGCCAAGAATGGTAGGTCACAGAGAATCTGGCACCCGTACCCTCACTTATTTATTTATTTATTTTAAGATTTTATTTATTTATTTACTTGACAGAGAGAGAGACACAGCGAGAGAGGGAACACAAGCAGGGGGAGTGGGAGAGGGAGAAGCAGGCTTCCCGCGGAGCAGGAAGCCCGATGCGGGGCTCGATCCCAGGACCCTGGGATCATGACCTGAGCCGAAGGCAGACGCTTTAACCATCTGAGCCACCCAGGCGCCCCCAAGGCACTTGTTTGCGATCCGTTCAGTGGAGGAACAGCTCTTCAGGCAGCCAGGGACAAAGATGAGCTCTTTCAAAAAAATGACAGAGAGAGAGAGAATGAGTGCACAGGCAGAGGGAATGGCAGAGGGAGAGGGAGAAGCAGGCTCTGCACTGAGCAGGGAGCCGGATGCGGAACTAGATCCCAGGATCCTGGGATCATGACCTGAGCCAAAGGTAGACGCTTAACGGACTGAGCCACCCAGGCGCCCCCATTTCTTTGTTTTTAAAGATTTCACTTATTCATTTGAGAGAGAGAGAGAGCACGAACGGTAGGGAGGGGCAGAGGGAAAGGGAGAAGCAGGCTTCCCGCGGAACAGGGAGCCGATGCGGGGCTCCATCCCAAGACGCTGGGATCATGACCTGAGCTGAAGGTAGACGCTTAACGACTGAACCACCTAGGCCCCGAAAAGCCCTCCATTTCTTTTTTTTTTTTTTTTAAGATTTTTTTTTATTTATTCATTTGACAGAGAGAGACACAGCAAGAGGGCGGACACAAGCAGGGGGAGTGGGAGACGGAGAAGCAGGCTTCCCGCTGAGCAGGGAGCCCGATGCGGGGCTCGATCCCAGGACCCTGGGACCATGACCTGAGCCGAAGGCAGACGCTTAACGACTGAGCCACCCAGGCGCCCCAATACTCCCACTTTAAAGGATATCAAGAGGACATGAGTGAGCCTCCTCATGGAAGATAATAATTTACAGGGAAATGGTAGTATACCGAGTACTTGAAGATTGTTGTAACCTGGTTTAGCCACTCAGTGAAGGAAATGAAATCATAAAACAATGTTTACGAGTCCTTATGATAACACAGAAATATGCTCAGTCTAATGTTACAAGAAAACAAAAATAAAATATACACTATATCATAATAACTGTGTAAAAAACAAAACTACTCAGAAGGGGGGAAAAGGAGGAAATCAACAGCCACTGTTAACATTTCAGTATATATCTAGATAATGTAAATGGATGGTTCATTTTTTTGCTTCAACTGTTCTGAATTTTATTTATACCTTTACCTTGTTCCAAAACATGACTTAAGGTAGCTTGCTCTGAATTTTACCTTAATAAACATTACTTTTAAAAATGCAAAGAAAGATTGAGGATTTTTTGAGGCATGGGAAGAAGGCATTTCAGGAAAACAGAACTGTATCAACAAGGACCTGGAAACACACACCGCGAATTAGAGAAACAGTGAACAGGTCAGTATGGTTGGAGCACAGAGTGAATGAGATTAGATAATGAGGCTCCCATGTAGGTTGACAAAAAAATTGCAGCAGAACATTCATGGATATCTTAAGGAGTTCTGGACAGGTATTGGCATAGATTTCACAGTGGAGAAATGGTAGAGTCTAAATATTAGGAAATTAAGGTGGAGATGGATGGAGTAGGGGATATGGCCCATAGGCTGAGAGTAGTTAGGGGTCTGTAGCTTTAGAATGCCCTCTGGGACCTAGGATTCCTACATAGGCTTGCCTCTGAACCAGAATTCATTATTCTGAAGTAAATCTCCTTCTAGTCAAACCTACTTAGATGTCATGCTGGAAAATGTGTTATAAACAAATTCACATAACAGTGTTAATGTATCCATTATGATGAAATTGCAGTTCTCATTTCCAAGGACAGCCTTTTAAGCCAATTTGAGTACCAGAATAACTACGAAATCTATTTTTAAAAATGTGAGAATGTAAGTTGTTGATATTGACATCAAGACGCTGGAAAATATTACCACTCTTCTTAGTGGGAAAATGCAATGTAATTAATCTTTAATTGGAAGAGATGCAGACTAAATGCTTTATTTTATGTATTAGCCACCATAATTTCTATTGCTTCTAGTGCATTAACAGCTTTTAATCCTGAAAAAAAAATTAGTAAATGGTTTTAAAAATAGGTTCTTATTTAAAGTATTGTAGGTTGCTTTAATTAAACCGAACTGTCATTAAAGTGAATAAATATGACGGATGACAGGAAGGAACTATGACTTATGAAAGGAATTCAGAAGTAAAATGATCATGGCTCTGTATTTTTTACATAACCTCCGATGATGAACGGAGGTTAATATCTTGTGTTTTATGTATTTGATGTAGCTTATTTGTATAAATAGGAAGCCATCAGTCTCTGTATCTGCTGGAAGTAAAATATAGTTCACTTCTGTTAAGGACCAGTCAACATGACAGTTATGTACACAAGGGAAGATAATTTTTTTTTAAAGATTTTATTTATTTATTTGACAGAGAGAGAGAGAGGGAGAGAGGGAACACAAGCAGGGGGTGTGGGAGAGGGAGAAGCAGGCTTCCCGCAGAGCAGGGAGCCCGATGCGGGGCTCGATCCCAGGACCCTGGGATCATGACCTGAGCCGAAGGCAGACGCCTAACGACTGAGCCACCCAGGCACCCCAATAATTTTTAACTCTGGTGCTAAAATACACTGTTACTATAAAGACAATCAAAACCCTAGAGTAAGAGATAAAATTCAAACTGACTCTTAGCCCTAAGAAAGGAGCTAGATTTGGTGAAAAGAAGAGCCGTGATCTGACTTATATTTCACTAGGCTCACGCTGGTTGTGGTTGTAAGAATATCAGTATTGGTCTGAGAGTCAGAGGGAACCAGGGTTAGAAACTTTTGTAATATTTCAGGTGAGAGCTGCGGGAGGCTTGGACCAGAAAGTAATTGGTGGTGATTTTGAGAAGCTTTGAAAATTTGACTATTTTTTGAAGGGAAAGCCAGTGAGATTTGCTGAGAGACTGAATGTGAAATATAAAAGAAAATAAATAATCGTTACTGAATGCATCTGGTTAAATTAAGAGAACGTTATTTCTTGGAAGAATATTCTACAATAGAGGCACTGCATATAGGTTATTTTCCTAGGGGTCAGATTTAATAAAATTTTATTCTAAAGGAGTGGATAAGATTAAAAAAATTAGACAAGCTCACTATTAATAGGAAAGGTACTTGACTCCCTCTGTTTCAAAATACCACCTGGCTTGGTCTAAGATGATATGTATTTTGGAAAATGAATTAAGATAGACAAGTTTCATGGGGTGCCTGGGTGGCTCAGTCTGTTAAGCATCCAACTGTTGATTTGGCTCAGATCATGGATCCCAGGGTCATAAGATGGAGCCCCGTGTTAGGCTCCCTGCTCAGTGGGGAATCTGCTGGGGATTCTTTCCCTCTCTCTCTCCCTCTCAAATAATAAATAAATAAATCTTAAAAAAAAAGTTTCAGGTATGCAATGACTACAATATCAAGAATGTTAAAAGAGAATGTTAAAAATAGTTGTCTTAAAAAAAAATAGTTGTCTTTTATGATCTCCATTATAAACAGACATTTAATATATTTTTCACATTGATTTGCTTGTTTTTTGCTAATACTCTATTTCTTACTTGCTTCTTATTTATATATTATTTAAGTTTTACCCTAAATTTCATTACCAATTTTTTTTTCTTCATAAAATTCTCTACTCATTTGACTTATTGAATCTACTTTTCTTCTTGTTTTTAGAAACTTTTCAGTGTCTTTCAGCGGCTATTCTGTCTCTACTTGGGCCCAAATTATTTTCAACTGAGAGGCAATATTTATGATCATCTGTTCCATAAAAACAAATATTAAGTCTCTATTATACACTAACATTTTTGCCAATATATATGTATTAGATTCTCAATAAATATTTGTTAAATAAACAAATGAATATAACACAGATTCTGAAGGTGATAGTATATGTAGGTGGGATAATGTCAGGCAAAATTTATGGAAATCCCTTTTTAAAACTGTAATAAAGATTTTGGGAAATTGAGAACTGCCATCCACCCCTACTCTTCTAGCTCACTTGGAATGGAGAGGGAAGGCTTGCATGTACTCTTGTGGGGTGATTGGTCTACTGTCTTTGACTTGGCCATCTCATTTACACTGGGGGATTTAACTGCCACCCAGAAGCTAAAAATATTCAAATCTCCATCTCTAACCCTGACCTTCCCGTGCCCTTCTTAGTATCTGTTATTAATTAAATCTGTTAACTTATCAGGCTTCTGGATATCCTTAACTGAATTATGGTAGGCAGCCTCTAAGACGATGCTTATCTCCTGATATATTCATTCTTGTGTGATACCCTTGAATGTTGTGGTCAGGACTGGTCTTTGTGATCAGTAGCTTATGGCAGAAGTGATGGCATGTGATTTCTGAGAGTAAGGTAATAAGAAAACTTGTGGGTTCTCTCTTGAGTTATCTCTTCTGTCTTTCTCTGATCATTTGCTCTGAAGGAAAGCATGTGAGGAGCGGTCTTATGGAGAGGTGTTCATGATGAAAACTGAAGCTATCTGTTAATAGCCACATGAATGAGCCTGGAACTGGAACACAGACCTGCCCCACAGCTTCACAGCAACCTCATGACAGAATGAGCCAGAATCACTCTCCTAAGCCATTTCCAGATACCTGAGACTCATAAAATGTATGAATTAACAAATATTTGTTGTTTAAAACTGCTAAAATTTTGGATCATGTTATGTAACAAGAGATATTAAAGAGGCATCTAACACTCAAGTAGCTTGAGCTGAAATTATTTTGTTGAACCCAAACTTGCTTTTCTTCCTGTATTCTCTACACTGATCAATGATGCTAACATCAGCACAGTGGCTCATAACCCTTAATTTTTTTTCCCCTCAAGTCATCATACTTAATTAGGCTTCAAGTATATTAAATTTATCCTCCTTATTTTTTCTTAAATCTCTTTCAAGTGTACTAAATTTATCCTCCTTATTTTTTTCTATATCTCTTTATCCCCTCTACCATTGCCATAAGGCCCAGGGCTGAACCATGTGAGATACCACTTAAATTCTCATCACATTAATAATTTAGAACTCACTGTGCTATGTTAGATACCTGCATGAGATTCTACCTCACAGTTCTTCATTTTTCCTTTTATTAAAAATAATTACCTTTCTGAATTTAAGATATACTTTGTATGCTATTTCCATAGTTTATCAGGGTAAGAAATTCTAAAAAATGGACAACTTAGAGTAACCTTGTTATTAACTGTAACTTACTCTTGTACAACACTTCATAGCTTGCAAAATATTTTGTGTCCCTGGTGAATATAAAACTCAGTAAAACATCATACTTTAATCAGGTTTTATTAAATACATTTTATAATTAAAAAGGCTAAACTTCAGAGAATTTATAGATGAGGTTACATAGAAATAACATTTTAGTGAAGTTAAACTGAAATCCAATCATCATTCTATTTTTTTCTTCAAATGCATGTAGTTTAAGTCCCCAGAGGTCAGGAGATTTGTCTTTCTGATTCTACTACTGTTGCTTAGAACAAGACCTGGTACGTAGAAGGAGTTAAGAATGTATGGGATAGGAGATTGCTCAAAATAACAGGTCATGCATAGATGAAAACTTAAGCTTAGACTATGGGTCTACCTAAGGGCTTCTTTCTAAGTAAACAATGCTGAACAAAAGGATCATCAAGAAAATTATATTTATCCTGGAAAAAGCAAATTGTTTTGGTGTTCTCCATCCATTATGACCCTTGCACAATCCATTGAGCCTTAGGTGAGAAAAGACTCTAGGAATCACTTAGCCAGGGCCACTTCATTAGAGAGTTACACAACTCACAGAAGCCACACTAAAACACAGATTGGAACAATAATTCTGAAAGAAACTCATTTCCAAATACAGGTGCACAAGACCACAGGATAAAGGTAAAGGCACTAGATGGCCCCCTGTCATTTCTCTGTATTTTTTTCTGTAAATCAACCATTTGGACTATTCTTTGTTTCTCAAATAATACCCTTACAAACTTCTGTGTTTCTATTTATAATCTCCAGTCTTCCTGGAATGTTCTTTACAGGCAATTCTTTCTCTATTTACCCAACCCAGGTCTCTCTTTCCTCTTTGTCAAATCCTTGCCAGATTTTCTCAATATAAAGAAATCCATTTCCCTCAGTGCCTCCATATGTCTTCTATATTACGGAACTTATTGGATTATGTTTTATATTATAATATTTGCATCACTCTTTCCCCTACTAGAAGATCGTAATTTGAAGAGTGAGTATGCTATTTTTATGTTTTTAGTCTCTAAGTGGCTATATGTTTTGACATGATAGAAGTTCAATAATCTCAATAATTGCTGGATTGAACAGAGCTGAATGCTGAGAAACTTCCCAGTTCAGGGAAGTCCTTGTTTGTTTGTTTGTTTGTTTAAAGGCACAATCCCTGAAACAGAATCAGCCTTATTTCTGAGAAATCTTTATGTGCTGACCTTTGAGTTCCATCACATCCATCCTTTTATGGGAGGACTGCAATGACAGCAAGAAAAAGAGGAATGAGTGGCCACAATTTACAAGTATCTTCCCTTTCTTGTGTTGAGTTCTAAAAGTGACTCAGCATAGGCAGCTCAGAAGAAACCTGACCAGCAACTAAGGGGTGGGGTGGTTGAAGAGGAAAGGGGAGTCACATTTAGGAGGGATCAAGTTTAGCACAAACACTTGGTAAGAGCTCCAGCAACACCAGAAGCCCAGAGGTGAGAAAACCTCTGAATCTGCTTTGATTTCTCAGGACAAAAAAAAAAAAAAAAAAGACCTAATAACAAACAAGGTAAGTTATGCCTGAAGCAGAGGTTCTGTGTTGCTGTACCTACACTTCAGATATATGGCAGTAAAATGGTCTGGATCACAGAAAAATTGTGAATCAAACAAGCAGCCTCTTGTGCCTACATGTTTGGAGATCAGGCATACCAACCCAAGGCTACAACTCTATTTTTCTTTAACAATTGTTACTCTTTTCTTTTTCTTTTAAAGATTTATTTATTTGTGTGAGAGAGAGAGAGAACGAGTGAGAGCAGGCTCACACGCATGCGTGGGGAGAGGGGCACAGGGAGAGAATCTCTAAGCAGACTCCCCACTGAGCATGGAGAAGTTGCAGGGATGGATCTCAGACTCATGAGATTATGACCTGAGTGGAAACCAAGAGTTAGACACTCCACCAACTGAGCCTCAGGCACCCCTAACAATTGTTACTCTTAAGTCAAGGGTGGAAGTAAGGGCATTCTTTCCTCTTCACTTTGACAAAATCTGCATTTAGTTACAATACTTTATATTCTCATTTTCTGAGATTGTTTCTAGAAGTTCTGCTGCTTCCTTTGACTCAAGACTTAAAGGTTATGATGGCCTTAAACAATCCATGAACCTGGCACATAGTCCCAAGACAGCTGGCCAGGAAAAATTTGATTGACATGGGTTTGCACCAGCTCTGCACCAAAATGGCCATTTTCATACTCACAGATTCAGCCACGAATTTCCTTCAGAATGCTTTCTCCTGCATCCCATTGTCTCAAGTGTTTCTCTATGTAAAAACCTCCAAATCCCTCTTCTTCTATCTTTTTAGACCCTTTGTGTCCTCTGATGGAATCAGGGGGGATTTGGTATTTTAGATGATTTCCTATTTATCAAGACTGCTTCACTGTGGAACTGGATATTGGTTTGTTTGCCATATGCTGCAAATTACCTTCTGTTTTCATACCCAGCCCATGTTTCATTCTGAGAACCCCATCTCTAATGTCAGTATCTTACCCTAAATTCCCTAATTCATATAAAAGAGATGAGAGTAAGCGGTGCAGCTCGTTACGTTCAAACATGTGCTTCCTTATTGCCTCTGGAATAGGTTTATGTGCATGGACTCTTTAGAAGGCTTAATTCCTTACTCATTTAAGAATTTGATTTGAGAATTTGAGAATTAAATTTGTGACTTTAATATATGGCTGATTTTTTTTTCAAAAGTGATGTCCAAACCCAGAGGCCAGGTGTCTTCCCTGCTGTAGCTACTTAACTCTTTCTCTGGGGTTGCAGTAGAGAAGCTCTTATAGACCCCTGCCAGGAATAAGTGTTGTGATGTTCAAACATGCCAAGTGGCTAATAGACAGCTCAAGCAGTCATCTATCTGAGGCTGTGCTTTAATGTATATGTGTGAGATGCTTTACACGAGCCTGCTTTCTCCATGTGCAGAAGGCTGTATACATCAATATATGTAATACACATATAGAAACATGGGCCTTGGAATCGGATTCCCTGGTTCATCGCCCAGAACTACCACTGTCCAGCCTTGTGACCTCAGGAAAATGAATTACCTTTTCTGCATCATTCCTATGTTTCCTAATGTGTGGTGAGGAAGTACAGAAATCCAGACGTCAGTCTGGGTCCCTCTAAGTGAGTGAGAAGATGGAGAAGGAGATCAACTTCAGGGCAGAGAACCTCAGGCACAGTATGGAAGAAAACCTCTGGTCAGGGACTCACCTTTCACTACCAGGAAATAACAAATTGGAAGGAGGTAAGTAGGTCATAATCTACCTGAACCTTCTGAAAATCTGAAGGCTTTTCTGACATAAGCTTGTGTGTTTGGAAGAGAGGGAGTGAAAAAAGCCATCCAGAGTGCTGACATTACCTTCTCATCTCAGGAAGGCTTTGTAAGACCCTAATTCCACCCAATCCAGAGGACTGCCCAGGCTAAGGATTTCTGTGTGAAAGAATAGCCTGCACTGACTCTTCTAAGGCAACTCTAGGAAGTGGTAAGAGCTGAACTTAAAAACTTTCCTCCTAAAAGGAAGGAGAGTTTCTACTGCTTCCCCCAGGTCTCAGCTGCAGCCAACCATCCCCATTTCACCTCAAGAGCACATACTAAGTCAAGAAACCCATCTGTCTTTTTATTTATTTATTATTTATTTATTTATTTATTTATTTTGGTATAGTTTCTAAGATCCATGCATCTCTTTTCCCTCTCTAGTTTCAGTAGAGCTGATTGTGGGAGGAGGATCCAGCAACCTGTATTATTTCTTCATCTTGACAAGAAATTATAACTTGTTCTCCTAATTCTTGCCCATGTTGCCCTTTCTATCTTATCTGACTCCTTCTTTCATTTTGCTTAGCAAATTGCTGCTCGTCTACAAAAGACATCTCAGGTCATTTGTGACCTACTCTTTGAGAATTTTCCACTCCATAGGTAAGATATGTCTGTTCCTTCCTTGTGCTACTGTGGTACTTAGAACAAGACTCCATCGTTGTTCTTTTGCATTGTGTTGCCATCCTGTCTGAACTTGTCTGCCCTTAGGTGAGGCAACAGTTATTTATCTTTGTATCCTGAACTTTAAGTACAGAGCTTAGTTCATACATGTATTCAGTAAATGTTGTTCAAGTGAACTAAAAAGAAAAAAAATACACCAAAGTTATCTGTGATGGGAAAACTTGGGATAAAACCTAGGTCTCCTGATCCACCTGGCCATCCACCAGAATAATTTATAACATCTCCAAGATGCAATCTTTTTTTTTTTTGAAGATTTTATGGCAAAAGTTTTAATAAGTTGTTTGATCCCTTATACTTAAATGTCAGTTGGGAATTATAATAGTAATACTAACCATACATATAATGAAAGGAATAATGGAGGAAGCTGAACATAACCAAGATGCAATCTTGAAACAATACCAGTTCCCTAGTTGAGGATAAAATGGCAAGTGCCATAAGAGCACTTGAGTCTGAATGGGCAAGCTTCATTGCATGGTATAATTAAATAGAGCATCTTTAATATAAACAAGTGTCACGAAGAACTTTAACAACTCATATAATGAAATTACAAGTGTAAATAAATTGCAACAGAAGTGATGAAGAAATTAAAGAATAGTAATCAGGGTGATGAGGACAGAGGTAATTGGCTTAAGATTACAAATTCAAAAATATGGAGAGGTAGATGGGACTCAGGGTTTTAGAAAGGCCATTACCAGTACAACGGCTTTAGGAAAAAAAAAAAAGGCAGTCACTCTAAGTGTGAAGAAAATTTGTGGGCAGATGGAGAAGAGGTGAGTGCAAAGAGAAGAGACAGGTTGAAAAATATTCTTGGATGTGAGCTAAATTCAATCTGGTTTTAATACCTTTCTATGTTAAGGTCAAGTTTAATATCAAGTATTTGAAAGCTAATTTAAGCAGGAAAAATCCTTTGTGTATTTTTTCAACTTTCTTAGACTATGTTACAATGTAGACAGGGCCCTTGCAAACTTGGGAAAAGAGGAAAGAGACAACACTTCCCCCAGATTCTCATTTATGGTAGTAAGTGTTCTGGTCCCTCTAGGCCTGGGTTTTCCCAGTTTACTATTAATCATTCAGAACTCAATTCTATTCAGACTCAGTGTTATTAGTTCCTTGTAAGTCCACCTATCAAGCTGGTCAGGAAAGGATTAAAGATCAATCCTTACTTTGCAAGTGAAAATGCGGTGGTATGGAGAGTACAGGGTTTTGCACAATCTGGGACTACAAATTTCTATGTGCCTTAGTCTGTCAACATTCTGCATTGTGTTCCTCCATATAACACAAATTTATCTCTTGCCGTACTTTGACATTGGTAAAATGGAAGTTCAGGGGCCAAAAATCATAATCATTGAAAAGAATTCAGGTCTAGAAGCCATCTTAAGGGATGGCTATACTAAAGTCCTTAATTAGAAATGAGGAAACTGAGGCCACCACAAGTTAAATGGCTTATTCCCTATGGAGTTAGTTCATGGTATAGTCAGGACTAGAATCAAGTCTGCTGATTAGCAGTAATGTGTTGATCTTAGAAACAATGCTACCTCTATGTCCTGATTAAAGAAAGTATAATTCATATTCCAATGAATCCTCATGATCCTCTATCATGACAAAGCTGACATTAATCTAGGCAGACTTGGGTGGTATGGAGGATGCCAAAGGATCTTTCCACCACTGAAATGAAACATAAAATATATATATTACTTGATTTACCATCTGTATGGATTTCTGTTTAAGATTTTAAAGAACTCTTCAAAAATAACTAATTCAAATGAAAAGAATTGTTTTTCTAAAAAAGGAACCCATTAATAACTTAGGATAAATTATTTTATCTCAGTCACTGACCCCAAAGAAGATTAGAGATGAGATTTAGCATTTGATGTAGAAGTGAAATCAGGAAATATGAGGCATTATTGAGGAATATGTATTTCACTGGTAGCAAAAGGCTGTGATGGTTCCCCTAGCTGTGTGGTAAATAGACCCAATATTCTGGCTTCTTCTCCGTTAAAAAAAATGATGAACCCTAATATTTGGGGTTTCTAGAAATCTTAATATACTTGGAATATCTTATATTTAAAACACTATTTCATAAACCTCTTATTATATACTACACAGAGAAGGATCATAACATTGAAAGATGTAGTAGCCAGTGTGTAAGATGGCTTCCAACAATGACACCTCTTGCTCCTCATAATCTCCTAGAGTCTCCTCTCATCTTGCATCCAACCACACAGTGTTGATTTGTGTGACCAGCAGCGTAGGCCAGAAGTGAGGCTGTCTCGTCTGCGATTGGGTTATAAAATGTCTAGCTTTCATCTCAGACTTTCTCTCTTCCTCTTCCCCTTCTTCCCTCTTCTACCTCCTCTACCTCATGTTCCCTCTTCCCCTCCACTGTCTCCCCTCCTCCTGCTTCTCATTATTCCTCTTTTCCTTCTTCTCCTCTCTCCTTACATCCCTTCCCTTCCCTCTTCCCTCCTGCCTTTCTCTCTTACTCTGAGGAAGGCAGCTGCCATATCTTAGGACACTCAAGTAGCTCCATGAGCTCTTTTGAAAGGCCCATGTGGAGAGGAACTGAGACTTCCTGCCAACAGCCAGTGAGGAACTGGGAACTCTAACCAACTGCCATGTGAGCGCACCATCTTAGAAGCACATGCTACCTGCGGAAAGGCTTTAGAGATTTTACAGCTCTAGCCAGTAGATTGATTCTAACCTCATGAGAAGCCTTGAGCCAGAACCACCTTGGTCCTGGATTCCTGGTGCTCAGAAACTGTTGATAAGTTTTGTTGTTTTAAGCCACTATGTTTTGGGGTAATTTTTAAAAATGCAGCAATACGTAACTACTACATATATGTAGTGAATTTTAGAAAATCATTAATATAAACATAATCATTTACATTTAAAAATGTAGCAAAGACTGCTGGCTGGCCGAGGAAATCAGTTCTACCCTTAATCTATAGCAACAGAATTCTAGCTGGAAGCATGACTTCCCAGGAAATGACAGTATTTCCTTGACCTCCCTTGTATTTTAGATTTGGATATTTGACTAAATGTTGGTTAAAGTGTTGCAACCAAATGTAACATTTGTAACTTCTGACTCATCATCAACATAAAAATTGTAAATGTGGCCTGGCTCATCCTCTCTTTCCTTTCCCATGAGATGCAACAGCTTTGGGGATAGCAGAGTTTCAAAATGAATAAAAACTGAATCCCTGGATGATGATTAGGTTTAGAACCAGTCTCAGGATTGTGAAACAGAAATAAACTGTTTTTTTTTTTTTTTAACTCACTGTATTGTTGAGGTTACTTATTTACAGCAATTTTCTCTTTACTTTTATTAAAACAAGTTGTTGAAAGCTACAAATGGAAGGATCAGCATTATAAATGTGTAAGGAAATGACAGGAGGGCAGATAGAAAAGAAACATACAAAAACTGGTTAAGATGGTCAACTGACAAAAGGAAACTGCAAATAAGAGGGAAATTCAAGCTACTAGGTACCTTGGTAACCCTACTGAGATACAGGACAAAGATAATTCAAGCATGCAATTCAAGATAGTTATTTATCTTCAAGACAAGGGTCCTTTCCTTAGGAGTTTATTTCCAAAATAAGCAGTAACTATTTCTTGCCACCAAGTGCAATGTAAGACTCAGAAATAATCTTTTTCTAGATTCTTCTCATTTAATTTGGAAAATATCAACTTCTCTTAAAGCTTCTGTTCCATTGCTTCCTTTTGCCAATTTATTCCCATCTTGCCTTATGCATCCGAAACATTCTTTCTTTTTTTTTTTTTTAAGATTTTATTTATTTATTTATTAGCGAGTGAGTGAGAGAGAAACAGCATGAGAGAGGAGAGGGTCAGAGGGAGAAGCAGACTCCCCGCCGAGCGGGGAGCCCGATGCGGGACTCGATCCCGGGACTCCAGGATCATGACCTGAGCCGAAGGCAGTCGCTTAACCAACTGAGCCACCCAGGAGCCCCACATTATTTCTTATCCTTATTTAGATCTTAATTTAATATTGAGGGTGGCTAATCTGGTAGCTAGATTGTATGGGTTAGCAGAGAACAAAACTGAGAAATAGGTTTCTGTTCTCATAACTACCACTTGTATTTCTGTTTCTTTTATGGCCAAGTTAGGGATATGGGGGTAGGTGAGGGTGTTTTGGTCATCTTTAAGGAAAAACAGAAAATAACTCATAAAGAAGAAAGGGTAGATGTGAGAGAAGAAAGTGATAACAGCAACTTGAGGTATTGAGGTTAGACACCGAAAGGCACAAATCTTACATAATAATATTAATTGACATTTTCTTCTCAAATAATGTTATGAGTCCTAAAGTCTGTTTATAAGGAAATAACCTCACAATTAATTTTATCATTATGTGTTCAGGTACTACTGTGATCTTCTCATTGATTGGAAAAATGAGAATCAAATCCACAGCTGTTACTGACTAGTTAAAGGTAGTGGGTTAATGATTTTTTTAAAATTATCTTTGCCAAATGGCTCACTATTTCATTGGTAAATGTAGAATTCAAAAGAAAGCTTTATCTCCTGTTTAGTGATTCTTAATATTTTCTCTTGATCTTACCTTAACAGCAGGATAGGACACAATTATTTCAAAGAAGAGTAGCTCACTTTCACAGTATTCTTGAGTAAACATGGATGCCATGCTCATGTCTCCTCCAGTTGAGAATCACTGTTCCGGGACCTCCAGACACCTCACTTATGAGCATCTTAGGTAATTAGTAGAATCCCTCTTTCTTAATTTAAATTTCCCCCAGTTATTCAGATCTTGCCCATTTTTTTCATAGTTTGGAGCAGGCTATACAAACTCATAAAGATTTTTTCCCATCTCCTTCTATTTCCCACTTGGATTTCTCTTGGGCAAATAACTTTTTTTAATGGTATGGATGATATAATTCATTAGTTCTATGCTGTCTCTCATTTTCCTCTCATCCATTCTATGATCCAGAATGACATTGTCCTCTTCTCACACCTAACCTTTTTGTGTGATAAGCTTTGAAGACAGTTGACTAGGATGAGGAATAGAAATAGGACTTTGACATAGAGCTGAGCTAACTCATATGTGGGTGGGAAAGAAGTGTTAATTAGACTCAAATAATGCAGGTATTGGTCTCATTGGGACTTTGATTTTTAAGTAGTAAGTCAACTGGTCAAAGAGAAGGTATTTGCTAGGTGAGTCCATAGGGTGGTACATCTCTAATTAAGAAGATGCTCCTAGCAGCTCAAGAGAGCAGTGAGTATTTTCCTGATGATTGTTTAATTCAGTTCTTTCAGATGAAAAGAGAGAGTATCAACCTTTTGAGGACTTATAGTCTCTGGACTTTTGGGGTGTTCACTGACATTATTTGGAACCAAGAACACTTAATAAGGAGAACCTGTGATATACTCTGTCTCATAGCTCATCCTATACCCACTGATCAGTGCTTTTAATTGCTCTATCAAGGTAAAGGATAGTACTACTCACAAGCCCATCCATAAATTCTTATCTCATTTCTCTCAGGACCAAATAAACATATTTGATCTATTTTAGTAGAGCAGGAGAGTCAGCCCATGACTGTGCCAAGTCAAGGAGCTCCTGTGATCACTGGATCATGATGGCTTCATTAGCTCAATAACTGAGCTACCCAGCCTTAATGAAATCAGACTTATCAACTTTAAGGTTACTTCAAATATTTTTCATATCTTGGGAAAATTATTTGCCATTTAAATGGGTATTTATAAGAGAAGGAAATTATTTTAATTAAGAGCACATTAAAAATAAAAATAAAAATTCATGACAGGGTAACAACTCAAACAGCAGTAAGTTCCATGAATAATGGCTGTGGTACTCAGCCACCAATCATTCATGTCTTTAGCTGTAGCTTATTTTATTTTTCAGAACCATCTCTAATTAGACTCTTGAAACGAGACCCCACAAACTCTAAATTACATTTGACAAAGTAGAGATTCAATTCCAAATATCCTACATGTTCTAATACACAGCAGAGTCCAGAGAGACATGTCTAGCATAGTAAGTGATGGCAGGGAACATGAACAGAATGTGTAATGCAAAATCCATACTCAGTGGTTAGCTTTTTTGTTTTTCTTTTATAATTAATGAATACTGGAAAATTCTGTTTGTGAGGAAGTTGGATTAAAACCATAAATTATTATTGAAGCTGTCAGGTACAGGTTTGACATTATTAAGAACAGTGAGAAGTGCTTCAACATTAAACTGTTTGAGGCACCATCACCAAAAAACTTTAGTTTAAATTTTTTTTTATATTTTAAATATCCAGATGAATCCACGTATTTCTTTGGAGCCTACACTTTATGTTTCATATTTTTCTTAATAATTTCAAATATTATATTTATAATATTTAGAGTCCTAGCTCCGTGGATTCTTCCTCCTAAAAGCATCCCTGGGGCTCTGCCCATAAGCAGCACATACCTTAAAACACTGATACTGTAGAGAATTTTTAGAGATGGAGCAACTAGCAAACAGTTGGTGTTTTAAGTCTGACAGTAATATTGTTGAGGTAGAACTTTCTGGATGCTTTATATCACATCATGCAAAAAAAAAAAATAGATCTTCATTGGCTCACCTGCTCTTTTGGAAGAATGGGATTTGATCAGAGCAGGGAAAATAGAACCTGGATTATGGCATTTTGTGATTCTTTGTATACCTCACAAGGTCAGTGCTTGGTGGAATATTGGCTAGAAAACAAAAAATCATCAACGTTTTTAAGGTTGTATTTTAGAACTCCAATTTCTCCTTTTCTTTTTACACATATTTAGTATGTACTTACTATGTGCTAGACAATGTTCCCTTAAGTAGTTGAGCAAGAATGGGAAAGTCCATGTGCTCATAAAGCATTTTGGAAGGTAAGACAGATAATAAGCAAGCAAACAAGTAAGGAAATATTACAGTTTTGGTATTTGTAATGCTATGAGAAAAAAAATAGAACAAGAAAATGGAGGAAGTGGAGGGTGTCTATTTTACAAAATGTAGACAGAGAATGACTGGTAAAGGTGATATTTAAGAGATCTGACAATAAGCACAGTAACAATGACACATTTTTTTGTAGCCACTTTATTTACTTCTCCACTTTCTAAGCACATCACACCAAAAAAAACATTTAACCCTCATCACATCTCTTAGAAGTAGGTGCAAATATTATCTTCATTTTTGAGATAGACTGAGAGTGTAAGGGACTAGGTGATGCTTCCATGGTCATGCACCTAGTAAGTGTCCAAATTAGGCTCTTCACTAGGACATTGTACTTCACAGTCCATATTCTTATCCACTGCACTATCTTGCTGAGAGAGGTGTTTACACAGAGGAAATAGAAATTGTGAGACTGTAAAGACATCAGGGCCATTAGAGGTCATGTATTCCATGAACACTGTGCATCTCACTGTGGCTGGGGAAAAATGAATGAGGAGGAGAAGAGCAGCCTTGGATGAAACCAGAGAGGGAGGCAGGGGCAATAAAGGTGGGATGTTGCAAATAGCTTGGAGCTTATTATGAGCACAGTGAGAAACCTTGCAAGCATTTAGATAGCAAAGCAACATTACTTATCTTAGGTTCTGAGAAGGTCACTTTGGCTATTTCCTGGTAGACAGATTTTAGGTTAGGATGTTTGAAAACTGAGAACAATTACAAGGCCACTGTGGCAGCCCAATGATGATGGTCAGTGTTTGCTCTAATGTGGCCATGTTAGAAGCTGTGAAATGTGGTAACATTGGGATGTATTTGAAGGAGGAGCCACCATGATTGCATAGATCATATGTGGGAGGGAGGGAGGTAAAAAGACATCCAAGTTTTAGTCACACTGATGTGCCAATTAAACTTTAGTAAGACCATGGGCTAAATTGACTCATTAATATGCCCAAAAAACTTATTTACAAATATTAATACAACATATTTCATCAACTCTAATATGCACACTTTTTTACTCTTTAATAAATCTAAAATTCCTATGCCTCTTATTCTTGATAATAGTTAAGTTTACTAAAATATTATTCATTGAACTTGATTTTCTCATGGGAGGAATTACTAGCATTTGGTGGTTTGCTATGTTTTACCTTTCCCTGATATTTCCACATTGATAATTCTGTTTCCTAGGAATCTCTACCAGAATATCATCCATTTGTTAACCAGTTTTTACATTGTTCTTTAACCACGCACTCTGTGCATGTGTTTTCAGTACTAGAACACAAACTATTTTAGAGCAGGAGTTTCTCTTTATATTTCCGGTATTCCACAGAGTACTCAGCCCAGAGTTAGAAATGGAATAAAAAGCTCAATAAATTACTCTTGAATTGACTTGACAGGTGTCAGTGCGGTCTACACCATCCAGCATTTCTTTTTATAATGCAAAATCCAGCTAAATGTCTATTTTTTGTTGGCTAATTGGTTTTGGGAGTAAACAGAAATATCATCTTTATAGTAAAAATTCCAACAGGACAGCAAGGGACAAGGGGAAATATTCTTTAAGGAAATGATGAATGAAGACTGAAAAGGTTACTGGTGAAAGGAGCACAGAGAAAAAACCCTTTCGCGAGAAGCACAGAGCTTTAATAGACACTGGCAGGGGAAGAGTTGCCTGACTAAGATTTATTGTTTCTCCTTTTCCAGACAAGCTCTTCCCCCCCCTTTTTTAAATCTTTTAACATTAATTTATTGCATAACAAGACTAAACAGAAAAAATATACCAAAACAGTGAAGAAATTCAAAACACCCACATAGTATAAATAAGATGAATTACAAAATATAGTTTGAAATCTGTGCATGTAAGACAGTCTCAGCAAGATGTTATATTAACAGTGTTCCTCTGAGTAAATATAATGTACATACTAATTTAACCATATGTACAAATTAAGTATATACTATCCTGACTATATATCAGTGTAATGAAATCAACACTAGGAAGAACTTTCGGAAAGGTGAGTCCATACTTTTCCCTCAGTGCCATGGTGGGCAATTAAGGTGATTTGGTGAAAAAAATTGGGATAGATAGAAATTAATAAATCAAGAAAGAGCAGAATGTGGTCACAGTGAAATAGCAGTAAAAATTTATAGGCATGAAACAACAACAGAGTTCATTAGGCTGCATACTTAGCAAGTTGCTTTAAAAATTTAGACTCTCTGACTTTGATCTGTAGTCAAGTGTCCTAGTGTTGGGCATTCAAAGGTAGCCAGACCTTGGTGCATTCTGAGTATGGGTAATAACAGCTGAAATCAAAGTCTCTCTTTAAAACAACCGTGTCCACAGTTACCTTCACCCTTTTAATATGTATAAAAATCACATGAATTATCTTAAAATAATGTGTACTTCTTTCATACATAAAATGTAAGACATAAAATATGAGATCCCCCCCACACACATTTATACCTGTTAAATCAATACATCTTTGGTTTAAAGGCCACTGTTAAATTGAAGGATATCAAATGACATATACAATACTATTCAGTATGTTTAAAAATATAGTATATTGAATGAATATCTAAGCATATAATCTGGAATATCACAATATGGAATAAGCAGAGTAAAACATTACAATAGCCTGACCTAATTCAAAACAAATAGAATAAATTGAATAAATGGTGAGTCACACTTTTTTCTTGTTCAGAAATTATCTTTCAAAAGTCAGCAAAGATACAAACTGGTCTAAGTCATACAGTGTCTGGAATTTTTATTTAGTATGCAGGTCATTATGCATGTCATAGTTTATTCCAGAGACTACTGCATGGAGCAAAATACAAAATGAATGTGGAGGCTCCTCTGCACAGAGCTCTGTAAATTTGGGAATGGTTGCATTAAAGAAATGCCATGATAGCTGTCTGATCTTCTGCCCCAACACCACGCAGATCAGTCTGCAATATATAAAGTTCATTCATGAAGGCTATCTAAGGAATTTGGGCAAGAAGAATGAAATGAGGGCCAAAAAGAAACCAAAAGACTCAGGAAAGAATTGAGCCAGATTCCAAAAGTACTTGCAAACCACTGAACAGAAGAAGTTGCCATATAACTAAGTAGGTATAAAAGCACATACTCTGAAGGTCAAGGTGAGACAAGGTTTAGAAAAAAGGTGAGTAGAGACTTTAGGAAGGAACACCTTGAATTTGAGTTAACCCCTCCCTGAAGTCCAATGAAATGGGTAAAATATAAATAAAATCAAACAAATAAATCAACTGTACTATATTAAAAATGGTCACAGTTGTACATCATATGCTGGAAAATACTGCCTGGCAGATATGATAAAATTCAACACAGAAGTTAAAAGCATCTTTAACCTCCATGTAGGCAAGGAACAGTCTGTTGAGTTCAGCTCACTATTGTGAACTCCTTGGCACACAGGAGACTCTCTTAATCTCTATGTATTGAATGAAGGGCACCATCATTTGACTCAGATCTTCCATAATTCCAGAGCAATGCAGCATTCTAGAAATAAGTGAGGGGTCCTCATAAATACCTTAATTTGGGGTAACAGAAGCAGGTGTAGCAACAGACCAGAGCAAAAAGACGTTTCTGAGTAAGGTCTGTTTCCACTAAATCTAAGTGCAGAGGAAACGGAGCTGAAGAGGAGACCAGGCCATTAATCTTCAACTACTATCCAAGACAGCTAGGGGAGCCCACAGAAAAGGTAAGTATAGAGGAGGTCTGAAAGAGTAAGTTGCTGCTCAAAGTTGACTGAACAGATATAAATGCACCTTGACAGTCCAAACAAAAGGCTGTGAGAAAATCTTCAAAGGAACATTTCACAAAAATGAACCATATTTGGCTAATTTTCATTGCAATATTTTAAGGAAAAGATAACTTTCATGCTACTTAACTGTTTTAATTACTAAAACAGAAAGAAAGAAAACCTATTTCCATGAGTGTTTTTGTGTGTGTGTGCTTTTTTTACAGAAATGTACCATGTTCACAGACCATAAGCAAAGTGATAATAACTAAATAGCTGACAAAACACCCTAAAAAATTAATATTTATTTTTAATGAAAAATAATGTCATAACTCTGTAGTGATGGTAGTGGAGATGGGAAACGTGTTGGGGTGAGGTGGGCGTGGATCTTTCCATAAAAGAAAATATTGATTTGGGGTAAAAAAGAAGTTCTTTTCATTGGGGTAGAAGAAGAGGCATTACCACCAAAGTCAGGTATAATAAGTATCCACTGTGATTAATACCACTTAAATTTTGGAAATCTCACCAATGGCAATTAAGATTTTTTTTTTGGCAATTAAGTTTTTTTAACGGTGTTAATTATTTGCGGATGACCATGTATGCATCTGTAGGAAACCCAAGAACAACAACTAAGATGTTGTTTATAAAATAACATGACCATCAGTACTGTTACTATGTATAATTGCAATGCCCCTACGTATTTTGATAAAAGGTTATTTTTGTACCATCATCAATAATATAAAATGCCTAAAATTAAATTAAAAAAATAAAAGAATAAATTTAAATTTAAGTTGGCCCTAAGAAAGCCTTGAATAAATGGAGAGTCACACTTTGGTCTTGAATAATGTTTTATATTTCAAAAGCTCTGATATTATAGATTACAATTTTCTCTAAGCTCATTTATTATATCAGTGACATCCCCCACAAAATCCTACTGTGTGTGGGGAATAGTTTAGTGTTGCGGGGGAAAATCACTAAAATGGTCCCCTTATAGTTAAATTATTTCATAATATAAGTAAAAAAAAAAAGTCAAGTAATACAACAATCAACTTATAATGAAAAGTGACAAATTTCCTCCCTACATCTGTCGTCTCCAATCTTGTGTCTCAGATGCAATCATTTCTGTTTACATTTTTTTGTTGTTGTTATTTACATTATTTCTTTATTAGTCCTCAAAGCTACCCTGTGCGATAGGTATTACTGGTCCTCTTCACAAATACGGAAATTATCCCCCAACAGGGGGATATTAATTTATCTTAATTTTCACAGCTGGGAGTTGCAGTGGTAGTTCTCAACCCCCAGGAGACCCTTAGCAATATTGGGAGACATTTTTGTCACAACTAGGGGGAAATGCAACTGGAATCTAGTAGGTAGAGTCCAGGTATGGTGCTAAATATTCTATAAAGCATAGGACAGCTCCCTACATCAAGCAATCATATGGCACAAAACGTCAATAGTGCTCAATTTGAGAAACTCTGAGTTGAAGAGAGTGGCAATGAACCCCGGTTCTTTTGATTCCTAATTGAATGCTTGTTTCTCTACTAGTTATTTTTTTTATGTTATGTTAATCACCATGCATTACATCTTTAGTTTTTGATGTAGTGTTCCATGATTCATTGTTTGCATATAACACCCAGTGCTCCCTTCAGTACGTGCCCTCTTTAATACCCATCACCAGGCTAACCCATCCCCCACCCTCCTCCCCTCTAGAACCCTCAGTTTATTTCTCAGAGTCCATAGTCTCTCATGGTTTGTCTCCCCCTCCGATTTCCCCCCCTTCATTTCTCCCTTCCTACTATCTTCTTTTTTTTTTTTAACATATAATGTATTATTTGTTTCAGAGGTACAGTTTTTAAAGATAACAGTGTAGTAGAACTATTGTTGATCATAAATTACTCCAAACTGATGTTGCTCTGGTACATGCTAGTTTCAGCTAGTACTATTTTGATAGGTCACTGTATCCATTTCAATGGGTTCCTGAAGAGCAAGTTGTTAACTGCTTTGAATATCTGTTTACATTTTTAATTCTTATAGTAAAATGAACCATTATCCTTAAACAATGGCCTGTATGAACGTAAATTGACCTATCTGCTTAATAAATATTGACTTCTTACAATGAAGAGTGAGTTTAGCTCACTTGTCCAATATCATCAAAATCCTATTTTTACTTATATGAGTTATCATTGTATAGCTGAAATGACTAGTTTCATACCCAACATCCATTTTCCCATCTTCTGTAAAAATAAAACAACAATAACAAAAAAAAACCAAAAAAAGCAAAATTAAACTGCAGCAGTAATATTCCCAGACCAAAAAAAAAAAAGAATTTTTAGTTGGGAGGGGGATAATGCAACGTGAGCACAAATCCTGGAATGGAGCTTTAAGTGGTTTCTTAAATGATGGTAACTTACCTGGAATGCAGGCATCTAGTTTTGCTTTTATTCCTTCCTCTTTCTTCCTGCTCAAATGATTGCTAGAGTTGGTGGTGTCCATATGGCTGCCATGAAGTAGTCTTGAGGACGGTAACCAAGCCCTAGAGGGCATAACACATAGAAGGTTCCCGAACACCAATGACATTCTGCATCTACGATAACTTGCCTTGGATCATTATCCTCAGGACTTACTGAATGTAAGAGAGAGAGAGAGAGAGAGAGAGAGAAAACTATCAATATTGTCAAGCCAAAGAAATTTTGGATTTCTGTCATAGCAGATGAACACAATTAACAATATATTACGTAACTTTCAATAATGCATGTATAGCTTTACATCTGGTTCCTTCATCCACACGTGGCATTTCTTTTTTTTTTTTAAACTTTTTTTTTTTTTAAAGATTTTATTTATTTATTTGAGACAGAGAGAATGAGAGAGAGAGAGAGCACATGAGAGGGGGGAGGGTCAGAGGGAGAAGCAGGCCCCCTGCCGAGCAGGGAGCCCGATGCGGGACTCGATCCAGGGACTCCAGGATCATGACCTGAGCCGAAGGCAGTTGCTTAACCAACTGAGCCACCCAGGCGCCCCACACGTGGCATTTCTTGAGTCCCCACTTTTTAATGAATAAATTGTGTTTTTATCCCTCTTTGGACATCTTCTCCTTTCACCCTTTTTAATCTGCCAATCTCTTTAAATTATCTATTTTCGTATTTTAAAATCAATCATATTTACATTTTGTTCTGTGCCACAATTAGATATTTTATACTTCATATAAAACAGTCATATGTTGATTTTAACAGATGAAAAGCAATGATCAGTATATGTATTTCTATAAACCTGCTAATACCATTCATTAGTCAAGTTAATCACTAGAATTGTCATTTTTTTGTGTAGTTTTTTTTCTAATATTAATTGACTTTTTAATTTTTGCATTGTATTTTAATCATAACCAAAACATCTTCAAAATTCTGAAGCATACCCTTTTGCTTATGGAATGCTTTATTTTTCTTAAGACTCCCTCCTGAAGTTCCTCTCCACATGTCTGGATATAATGCTCTCAAGTCCAGCTGTGCAGCTGACATTGTGGGACCTTACTAATCCATGTGTCTGAACTCATTCTTCCCTAGATCAAATATTACTATTCTATTTTATATACACTCCTCTTCCTATGACTTTCTAAGCAAATTTCTCTGTTAACTTTCTGAGACTTTGCATATCAGTAAATGTCATCACATTGCTCACACACTGATAATTTGACTTGCATACCTAATTCTTGGTTCAAAATCTTCTCAAAATTGTAAGGGAATTTACTAATTGTGTTCTAACAACCAAAGTATTTTTTTTAAAAGATTTTATTTATTTATTTGGCAGAGAAGGAAAGAGAGAGAGAGATTGAAAGCACGCCTGCGAATGCACACGCAGGGGGAGCCAGAGAGGGAGAAGCAGGCTCCCCACTGAGCAGGGAGCCTGATGCTGATGCGGGGCTCCATGTGGGGCTAGATCCTAGGACCCTGGGATCATGACCTGAGCTGAAGACAGACACTCAATGAACTAAGCCACCCAGGCACCCCTAACAACCAAAGTATTAATCAAATACCTGATCTCCCTCTTTATTTTGTTTTTATTTTTTGGATCTCTTTTTTTTCCCTCCTCAGTATGGAGAAATTTTTCAACATGTATTCAAGTGTGAAATATAGGTCTAGTTTTCTATTAAAATAGGCCTTTAATTTTGAAAAAAATGGCATAGCTAAAAGTAACCAGCACGGGAAACACTCACTGTGGGTTGGATGGTATTTTTACCATTTCAGATATACCTAAAATTTACATATATTTTTCATTTAATCTTCACATTAACCCTAATAAGTAGGTTCTAATATAACTACCTTTTAAATAAATCTTACATTGAAAAATAGGGATAAAGATGGCCCGAGTCTTATATGTTAATCATACTCCCCTACATTAAAGTAAAATTAACCCATAGCCAGAAATGTATGTTAGTTTATTAATTTCATACCTATGCTATTATAATTAATCCATACATTAGATGTTTCTGGTTTTGTCAGATACTAAATGTAATAGAAGGGTTTTTCCCCCTTCATGAAGTCCATTTGATCACCTTGTACACACACTCTCCTGCTATCTAGCAGTTTAGAAAAGGGACAAATATATTCTAGAAAATACAACTGATAGGATCCCTGGATCCTGAAGAATTCGTGGTATTTCAATACATGAAGATGAGAAAATGCCTTCTGCATTATGAATGTAGCAGCAAAACACCAAAACACAGGAAAACCAAATAATTATTTGAGAAACACTAAATCAATCTGAACTGAGCAGGATTCATAGAAGAGATTAAAGGGAGAGAATCTGAAAAATGGATTAGAATAATACTATTCAGCTTAGCTCAAGAGTATATGGACTTTAACAATGGGAGTTAAGGAAATGTTCTGAAAATGGCTAGTGACATAGGAATGAAATGACATTTTTTAAATGACACCTAGTTTCCCATAGTAAAAATAGCAATTATAAAGCAACAGGGTAGAAAAAGATCTTACATTTTCCTTTTCATGAAAGCAGCAAAAAAAAAAAAAAAAAAAAAAACCCACAAAAAGCTTTAGACACCCTGGAATGGACTCCTCTTCCTACCTTGACTCCTTTCCACCTAACACCATAATTGTCTTTGGTTGACTCCAAAATAAAATACCTTTACATCCTTGATAAAATTTGCTGAATGACTGAAGTAAATGCCCAATGGCTTATAAGGAAACAGCCTGGAAATCTGGTTTCTGGACTCCTAATCCATGATTCTTCGCGCTTCTGATTATCTTTACACAATTGAGTAGTAAATGCCTATGCCCAGGTTAATGCTTAATAATGATAAAGACATTTATGCACTCACCACTGTCATAAGATATAGAAAATTTCTTGCTCTGGGGGTCTCCCTGCATGCCTCATCTAGATCAGTGCATTTCATTTTTTCCTCCTGAGGAGTTAGAAACTTGATATTTTTTTTTTAAAGATTTTATTTATTTATTTGAGACAGAGAGAATGAGAGAGAGCATGAGAGGGCAGAGGGTCAGAGGGAGCAGACTCCCTGCTGAGCAGGGAGCCCAATGCGGGACTCGATCCCGGGACTCCAGGATCATGACCTGAGCCGAAGGCAGTCGCTTAACCAACTGAGCCACCCAGGCGCCCGAAACTTGATATTTTTTTAAAAGTATTTTAATAAATAAAGTATTTAAGGTAGTTTGTTATTTTTCTTTTATAAGTTATCACGTCTTACAGATAAAAACAAAAAGTTCATGTATTATCTCTTTTATATATTGCTACATACAGTTTGTGAATTTTACTTCTATGATATAAACTTATTTTTCCTTGTACTATTTATAGTTTTGCTGTCAACATTTGACTAGCATCATAACATGCACTGTGTTTTCTTTTATTTTATTTACATTCTTATTCTGCAGAAGATTTTGTTTAAAATTGGAATTACCTGTGAATATTTAGTTATACTTAACCATAAGGCAACTGGGTTTGATAGTTTCTTTGTTGGAATATTTTCTTTTTCTGACTACATTTCTTTTTTCTTATGTCAGTGATAGTAAATTTCTAGAACGTATTTATTTTATTTTAGTTTTCACATTAATCAGCATAAAATTTTGATAGTATGCTGAGTTCTTTTAATTGCTGATATTGTTTATGCCTTAATTTAATCTAGCCAACTATTATCAACATAATTATTTTTTAAAAAAGAGATTCTTTTTGTATATTTATTTTTAAAAATTATTTTATTGAAGGTAATTGACATAACATTAGTTTCAGGTTCCTAACATAACAATTTGGTATTTGTATATATTGTTAAATGATCACTACAATCACCATACATAGTTACAGAATTTTTTCTCTTGTGATGAAAACTTTTAAGATCTGAATCTGTTACTTATTAGAAATGCATGACCCTTGCCAAGTCATTAAAATTTTCTGTGCTTCCTCATTATTTGTTATTTTGGATTTATAGCAGCAATTGTTTCATGGGGCTCTTGTGAAAATTAAATGAGTTAATATTTGTAAATTCTTTCCAACACTGTCTAGAACATAGTAGACACTATATAATTGTTTGCTATTATTATTTGAATTAAATGTCTCAACACTTTTCTTTTTTTCATTTTTTGCTTTATTGTATTTTTATTATTTTATTTGCCCCACTGTTGTTCTTGCTTACTTTTTATTGGTTCATTTACATTTTTAAATCACATTCTATTTGCTTTATTATCTTTTTAAAAAATCCATCATGATTTTCCCAAGAAACAGTAAAAAGGCAAACTCAATAATTATGTTTCCAGCAGATTAAATAACAAATCAAATAAATTACTCATTAAACTCCAATGGAAGCCATGATTAACAGATACCTTGTGTGATAATTTCCAAAAACTAAGAATATGTGTGTAGTCCTTTCCACTTTGCTAAAAATCAATATAAATATTCCATCAGTTGAATATTAAAAGAAACATTTATTTTTTTTAAAGATTTTATTTACTTGACAGAGTCATAGCGAGAGAGGGAACACAAGCAGGGCGAGTGGGAGAGGGAGAGGGAGAAGCAGGCTTCCCGTTGAGCAGGGAGCCCGATGTGGGGCTTGATCCTAGGACCCTGGGACCATGACCTGAGCTGAAGGCAGACTCTTAATGACTGAGCCACCCAGGTGCCCCTAAAATAAACATTTAAAATATAAGCTGGAGAATTAGGAAAAGAAGCATACTTTAAAATGGGAAGATAGGATGATTCAAGGCAAAACTGATTGATAATGAATTTTACAAAGAACTTTAGGCACTCTATTAGAGAGGCCTTTTTGGTTGATGTACCTTAATTATAATGTATTTATTTTTTATTTTATTTATTTATTTATTTTAAAGAGAGAGCGAGCAAGCGGGAACAGGGGTGGGAGGAACAGAGGGAGAGGGAGAGAGAGAGAGAATCTCAAGCCGGCTCCACCCCTGGGGCGGAGCCTGATGGGAGGCTCCATCTCAAAATCCTGAGATCGTGACCTGAGCTGAAATCAAGAGCTGAAATAAACTTAACTGACTGAGCCATGCAGGTGCCCCTATAATGCATTTAAATAGGGAGAAAAAGGCCAATTCTCAGGAGAATTCCAATGCTATCAGTGAGAAATAGCATTTTTGGTTATTCATATTTCTTTAAGATCTGAGTTTTCTTTCTTTCATTTTTAACATGCCATTAATACATTCTATTCTGTGACTCATGTCTTCATCAGTCTGTGTAGCCTCTATGCGAACTACCTCCTGTGATTTAGGTTGTCTCCAAGCATAGGTCATTTTCCATGGGATTTCTCCACATCCAGAAGCCCTGAGTGAAAATAAATTTACCTTTGATGTGCAAAACCAAATGCTGAGTCTACCCAGACTCAGAGCTAATACTATAGTATTCTGCATCTCAAAATAAGGAAATTGAGCCTCAGAAACAGCAAATCTGTAGAAAGTTTGAACAAACTCTAAAGATAGAAATATCACTACCAGCATGCACTTTGGAATTCCGAATTATAGTTTCTTAGAGTTTGCAGGAAACTTGGATATTTTTTGGTCCAATCTTCTCATTTTACAAACATGGAAACTGAGACTCTAAGAGAGAATACATAATTTGTTTACTGTGTTAGACATTGTCAGTCCAGAGAAACACCATACCATCCTGTTTCTCATTTGGCCATACTACTGGTTTGACATACTTAAATATATCATTTACTCATTATTGTTTTTTGGGGGGAGGGGGAGTTTATTATATACAGCTTTGCTTTTGGACTAGATTGTAAACTATTGAGGAAAGAGCTACATCTTGTTACAATATGCACAGCAGCCCCAAATCCTTTCTCAAATTGATGCCTAATCCCAAGTATGACACTTATTAGAAATTCAGTAAATGGCTGAATAATTTATCTCTGGTGAAGCAACTGTAGACACCTTGCTTTTGTAAACTGAAAAGCAATAGAAATGAATAGTAATGTTCTAAATGCTGGTGACAGAGATGAGAGATTAGCAACACCATTTCACAGAATGCTGCAGAAATCACTTATAATGTCATTTTGCATGTGGAGATACCTAATAGTTCTTATTGTAAGAGGCATATTTACCAAAAATTAGAGAAAGAGAATGTTACGCTCCTTTTATGAGTTATAAGCAGAACTCTGGCTAAGGAAATCTGAGGCTTCAGTTAACTAACTCCCATTTTAAAAGATGTTTTATTCTTTGTTGTTGTTGTTTTTATAATAAGCCTGGTTTTTACCTTATCTTCTCATGAATCCACTCTTTTAGAACTCTGAAATATGTAAGGAAGGAGAACAACTAGGTCCACTTTTTAAAAAAAGGCTTAATGAAAGGATGAGTCACTGATCACCTTTCCTGAAAAAAGCCTGATGGCTGAAGGATAATTCTGGAAGCTGCTAGGGAAATGATTACATAAGTCAGCCTTACTTTGCCTATACATGAAAATAAGCAGCCTTCAAAATTGTGGTGACTCAAAAAACAAAGGCTTATTTTTTGTTTGTGCTTAGTGCACCGTGTATTCAGCTTACTGTTGAGAGCTGCTCTCATGCATGGGAAAGCACAGCCGTCGACCCCACACATCAGCACATGCTTCCTCAATCCCAGCAGCTCTCGCACTAAATGCTTCACCTGGAAGGAACACACTCACATTTCACTGGTCGAAGCAAATCACACGACCACACCCAGTTTGAATAGCTTAAGGGAAGTATCTTTTCTCCTGTGCTCTGAAAGAGAGGAAAACAATATCAATGTATCTTGTATTGTCTGTGACAGAGATGTATTTATATCACTGTCTTACATTTGCTCAGGCTTAAGGTGAAAGATGAAGGCAAATATGTTCCTAAGAGGTAATCAACCCTCTCCCATGAATGAAAAGAAATATATCTCCCACAGTGACCTCAAATTTATTTTGAAATAAAGAAGACAGCCTCTTGGTTCTCAGTCTCAGTTCAAGCATGGCTATAATTTCATGACATTTCCCATAAAATTAGAAGTTACTCATTGCGTGTCAGGGACAAAGAGTGTTTGTTCTCCTCTGGTCTGAACACTGTGAAGAACTCAGAAAAAGGCAAAAGTATCTTTTTTGCCAATTTAAAAAGAAATCAAGTTTCCCAATTTTTTAATACAACAAGGCCAATACAGCTAGAAATCAACCAACTGCTAGAATTCAAATGAAGTGGTGGTATTAAGGTGTGTGTACGTGCATGTGTGTGTTTTAACACAACTCTTGGATCAAAAAGGTAAAAAGAAAAATCATGCTTGTCTGGTACGAATACAATAAATATTTATAACCAATTACTGATAAACAGAACCTACGGTGCATCTAGAACTTTTAGTTTTTCTTTATTTTTGCCATGGTTTTTCCAACCACTTTAGCAGTTATGGCCTTTATATGGCACTAAATACTTTCTATGGTCTCAAATACAAATGTTTTATCCATAATAGTAATAGGGTATTCTAGGTTTTCTCTTATTTGGGGCTGTGGTCTCAGCTTATAGGACAAATTAGCATAAATAATATGTGAAATATTAACGAAGTAGTATGTGGAATTTGAGGCTTTGAGGAATTAAATAACTTAAAGTAAATGGCAGATTTAGATTCAAACCCAGGTCTCCTAAATCTGAATCCAGCAAATACATGTTTAAGGGATAATCACTTTAGTTTGTTTTTAATTTTTCCTGTAACTTCTCTAAGGCCAAAAACTGACACTTTCCTTCTTTAAAACAAAAATGATATACTTAAGAATCTTTAAAAAATATACCCTTGTCAAATTGGATTTTTTTTTTAAGCTGCATAATACTCAGATCTCTTGTACATGTAATAAAAGTAATTTTATTTCATTTTATGTTAAGAATAAATGTCTCCAAAGGATATGCAGAAGAAATATGTGTGACATGAATTTCTTCAAATTCCCTACTTGTAGCCATCAGGGATTTTTGAATTTGTGGAATAAAACATCTTATATCACTAAAATTCTCTATCCAATTGAATGATTCTTCTAAAGAATCATAACATAATAATATCTTCCAAATAGTGTATTATACTTGCCTTAATTAAGTAAAAATGGGATGTTAAATTTATTTACCTGTTCTAACCCAATCATTATATACTGAAGTATATACTGAAGTAGCTAAAGGAGACATGAGTTAAATTTTTAAGGTATTGTATGAAAAGAAAATATTATGACTACTTTTGGATGACAAAAAAAATTTGACAAGGAAAAGGAACATTGCTTCGTAAGGTTATTTTGTATGTTCTTCTTGAGAAAAAGACTTTGCAGGCAGAACTTATTTATGTATTCGAAATTGCATCTTATTTCTCACCTCAGGTATCTCTCCATAGGTGCCAGCTGTAATATATCAAGAGCTGAACAGCTCACTGCCCTAAAGTGTTCTTGTTCATGCCTGACTGAGTTATCAAAGAGGCTGCCCAGATTTCAGGCCCTCGTAGATCACTGGTTCTGGATGATGTCCTAAGTTTGGTTTCTTCTCAATTTGTGCTTTCTTCCATCAAAGGCCACTGTCAGGTTAGTTCAGTAGAAACTGGTGAATCAGGCAATTAACAATCTTTACCGTCTGTACAAAGTCAAAATAAATTTAAAAAGTCCTTAAAATTCCAGGGTAGAAACATCTACCATTTATTTGAATTGAGTGATTGAAGATACCCTATAGGTTATAGTGTGTTATTTCTGAAACAAAACAAACAAAAAACCCACATTGCTACTATCCTGAATGTAGTCACATTCTGACCTATTTCCAATGCCTGGTTCGCTGAGATCATAAAATCTCTTAAGATTTTGTGTCACACTTTCTCTGTGTGTGACATTTATGTTGATCATCATATACTTCCAGGCATTATAGCATTTCACTTCCTTGTTCCCTTTGAAGTTAAGCATGAGTATATGGACTTGCTTTGACCAGCAGAAGTGGAGTATCTCACTCTTAAATGGAAGCTTTAAGAGCTGGTATGTAATTCCCCATATTCCTTCCTCCTCTTTCAATAATCTTGGATATATACATCAAGATGGAGCCTCTGTTATCTTAGATTCTTGAGTAACTATGAACAGCAAAATCCCCATTTGGGTGTGAATGCATGTAAGAAACACAGTTTGTTTTACTTAAGCACTAAGATTTTATTTTCCTTTCCTCAGCTTAACCTACTATCTTGACATATACACTTTATTCTCCTAGAGTTTGCTCAATAACAAATAAGTTGGAGTCATGAAGATGCACTGGAACTCTACTGAAGTATAGCACTGTGTGTGCCTCAGGTTTTATTCACAGAAATTCAAAGAAATTTGTTGTTGCCAGTAGCAACTTATTCCTTATTAACCACCCAAATGATGTTAAGAACCCAAAGCATGCTCAAGAGAACAGTGAGCCAGACCATCTATTAAATATGCATGCTGGTTCTGTCTTCTCCAAGTCGTCCCATACTTTTGACTACTCTTTCTCATGGAAAACTTTATGGAATGGGAGTCTGTGTGTGTCCTGCTCAAAGCAGCACTGTTTTCATAATGGTGCCCAGTGAACTATGACTCCATTTTTTGAAATCTTTCTCATGACTCTAAAAGTTACTTCAAGCAACATCTCTTTTTTGGGGTAGCTTTCTCTTGATCTCTTATTTACACACTTCCTTTCTCCCAGAAAATAACTTAAATGCAGTTTTAAAAGAGCTAACTGTGCAGGGGAGCCTAGATGGCTCAGTTGGTTAAATTTCTGACTCTTAATTTCTGCTCATGTCATGATCTCAGGATTATGAGATCATTGAGCCTCAAGTCTGGCACCTGCTGGGGTTGGAGCATGCTTAAAATATTCTCTCTCTCTCCATCTGCCCCTTCCCGTCCCCCCCCAATACCTAAAAAATTTCAAAAAATAAGAAAATAAAAGAGCTGAATGTGCAGCCATGTTGCCTAAGTCCAAATCTTGATATTTGCTATTTGCTAACTTTAGGGCACTGTACAACTAAATATTTGTTTTTTATATTTAGATAAGAACAAAGAAATAGTACTCTCTAACTCATAGGGCTATGTTGAATATTAAATGAGACAATCAGCATTAACAGCTTTACACATTAAATGCTATAATTATCATACATGGCAACACTGGCAATTCATGGTGTTGGCTACTTGGTCCCTCATTATATTCTGGGAGAACACTATTACAGATATACAGTAATTTGTTTATTTTATAATATTTGAATAAGAACTGCTTAATTATAGCAAATAAGCCTTTTTCAATGCTGTTTCAAAACCCTTGTCACACAGACCCTTTTCCATAGCTTACTGACTAATATAACAGAACGAACTAATTCAGAAGGCTTTTGGCATGGGTAACTCTGGTGAGGTTCTATGTCTCAGGCTGCTTTTATCAGAAAATTCAGACCTAATTATGTAATCTTGCCTTGTTTGACAAACCTCTAAAGAAGTATATGAAAATTAATGAATTATTTTATAATACTGTTAAGGTCTCTGGCTATAGCAAAATACTATCTCCAAATCTTTGGTTATCTAAATACAACTGTGCATTTCATTAGAGTAAGCCTAGCCTACATGACTGTAGGGATATTTAAAAATCAAGTATGATATCCTAAAGGGGAAAATTATTTTTTTCTGGCTTTATTTTTATAATCCCTAATTCATAAGTTTTTAAAATTTTAGATATAATAATTTCTTGCTATAGGTACTATTTTATCCAATTAAATATCATTTAAATCACTGCTTTGGAATGAGGTAAACTAAAGGTCAGATGAAGACTGTCCACAAATCTTAATGTACTTGTGTCTTTGCAGATGTAATTTCCTAATGTAATTGACTTTAAAAATCCTAATGTGCTTGATGTACAGAAAATATTTCATTATTACACAATTTTGGGTTTATATCTATAGCATAAAATGTTTCCAAGATGAAAAAGTAGGAGACACTAGCAATACATGGGAATCTGACATAATTTGTAGATGTTCTTTATATAAGAAAGGACATTTTGATTTAGCCGATATTTTAAAAATAAAAATCTACTTTCCATTCAGAGGCAGAATTGTAGTGAAGTTATATAAATAGTCTCATATCAAATTCATAGTGGCAATGTTAGATTGTTAGAATGTCTCTTCCACGACTCATTATCTTTTCAAGAAAGAAATGGAAATGTAATAAGTAATAAAATCTATCTGAAATAAAAGCATCCACTAGAGTATTTTCAATGTCCAGCAGGTCATATGCTTGACAGCTTTTAGATTATAATTACTGTGGGAAACACTGGAATCTGTGTGATCATTGGTAATCTGTCTTTTTCCCAGCTATAGAGATTATGATGGTATTCCATAAATCAACATACTTGGCTCATGAATCAGCATAATTTCATGCAATTTGTGCTCCAGGTACATAATTTCATACAATTGGTACTCTGGGTACACTCTAAACAGGGTTTGGAGAAATAATGATTAAGGTTTTTCGTTTTTGTTTTGTTTGTTTTTTTATTTTCCAAAACTACAGGCCAAAATTAAGCAGAAGGCAGAAGACAAACATCCAGATTACTAAATAATATGTTTGTGGCTGTCGTTTCTCAGTAATCATTTGTCAATACAGAAGAAGGGCTGAGAGGCTGGCTTTTGACAACATCATGTTGTAGGGTATAAAAATTGAAGTTGAAGGCTCATTTAGATATGGTCCTAGTAGAACCCTTGTATTTTGGGTAAACATCCAAAGCAGTGCATCCTTGAAACTAGGATTAAATAGCAATGAACAAGCGCTTGCACAAATTGCAGCCCAGTATTGAACAACCTAGGATACTCCAGAGAGAGCTCAATCTCAGTGTTGGATAACTGTACATTCTTAGTATACCAGGGTACCAGAAAGAAGCAAATAAAAATCCTCAGTGGAGTAAATAATAATATCTTAGGTCACAATTTTTTTAAAGATTTTATTTGAGAGATACAGAGACTGAGAGAGAGCATGAGCGGGGGGGAGGGGCAGAAGGAGAGGGACAAGCAAACTCCCCGCTGAGCAGGGAGCTAAATGCAGGGCTTGATTCCAGGACCCTGAGATCATGACCTGAGCTGAAGGCAGATTCTTAACCGACTGAGTCACCCAGGCACCCCCGTGAGTCACAATTTTTTAATCACATTTTTTCAAATGCAACCAAAATAATCAGGGACACCAGGAGGAAAGGTGACAATGAAAAGAATCATGTAATAGACAATGACTATTGGCAGTCATAAATTGGAACTATTTCACATAGAAATTGGAACAACTCTGATTACTATGATTGCAAAATGAAATACCAAATCAAAGCAGTTTTTGAGAAGCTATAAACTATTTTAAAAAACTGCATAACAAATTTTAAAGAAAAACAAATAGGATTTCTAGAACCTTAAAAAAATTAATAACAATTAAGAATACACCAGTTGATTGAAACAATGAATTAGATATCTCTGGAAAGGGAATTAGTGAACGGAAATGCAGGTGAGGTGAAAATATCCAAAATAAACCTGATAGAACCAAATATATGAAGTAGAGAGAGGTTAAGAAAATAAGTTATATAATAGGAAGGTTAAACTTCTAATTATTTTGGAGTGCTACAATGAGAAGGGAGAATGGATAACAAGTAATACTTGACAAGAAAATATCTGAAAATTTCCAGAATTTATTAAAGAAGTCTAAACAATTTTTCCAGGAAAAAATATCCTTCAAGAATGCTAAATAAAAAGAAACTACATGCATAAACACATCACTGAAAAATTATAGAATATCTAAGAGAAGGAGAGGTTTTTACTTTAAAAAAGCTAGGGAGAAATGGAGAGAGTATCTCCAAAGAAGAAATATTTAACTTGCCAGACAACATGTTTTTTTTTAAGATTTATCTATTTTGCAGCGGGGAGCGGATAGAAAGCATGCGCACATGTGAGAGCACAAGCAGGGGGAGGGGCAGAGGGAGAGGGGAAGATAGAATCTCAAGCAGACTCCGCACTGAGCCCAGAGCCTGATACAGGGGTTCCATCCCAGGACCCTGGGATCACAACTCGAACTGAAACCAAGAGTTGGACGCTTAATCAACTGAGCCACCCAAGTGTCCAAAGGATTCAAGTTTTAATTTATATGCTGTTCTTTTCAATGCTGTAGTAACTACCTACTTAAACTCAGATGTAAACTAGTTAAAATCCAATTAAAAATTAGGTTCTTTAGTCACACTAGCCACATTTCATCTGTTCAGTAGATATATGTGGCTAATGGCTACTATATTGGACAATACAGATTCAGAAAATTTTCATATGACAGAAAGCTCTATTGGAAAGCATTGCATGCACAACAACACGTAAAATAATGGGAGACTGTGTGATGTCCCAAATAACTGAGAGAAAATGTAATAATTAAAAAATCCCCACAATCTTAAAGAGGTCAAAAAGTAAAATGTATACAGAAAGAAAAGTAGAAATAGAAAGCATACATTAAGGGGTAGATTTAAAATCATAATATTGAGAATTACCTTAATGAAAATGTACTAAAGTCTTCTAATAAAAAAAATTAGATTGAGTACAAAAATAAAACTCAACTATATGTTTCTTCTAAGATAGCCAACTGAAATATTAGTTCATGCAAGCTTGAAAATACAGAATAGAAAACACTATATCATGACCACAAGCAAAAGAAAGCAGTTGTAGCTACATTAATGCCTAATAAAATACATGTTGAGGAATAAAGCATTGTTAGAGATTAAAAGGAACTCTTATTAATCATAAAAAATGTTTTATTTCACTGGTAAGCTAAAGCAATTTTAAATGTTTATGTACTTAATAACCTAAATTAAAATATGTAAAGCATAAATTCATAGAACTTTAAAAAATTAAAAAGAGACAACTTCAAAATTACAATAGACAATTTTAACATAGCTCATTGATTTACAGAAGAGCAGACAAAATATCAATAAATTTATCAATTTGGACTATAAAATCAACACATATGGCCTAGCAGAAAAATGCAAAGGACTGCTTCCTACAACTGTAGAAGATAATAATTTTATGCACACACAGAACATTTAAAAATTTTTCTATATTATGGGAAATAAAATAAATATTACTCATTTTAAAGGAATTAAGCCACAGAGAGAATTTTATCTCACTACAATGCCATTAGGCCAGAAATCAGACTGCAAGTTTCCCTAACACTGCTATATATTTTGAAGTTAAGAAATGTACACTTAAAATCCCATTATCCGCAATAGCCAATACATGGAAGTAACCTAAGTGTCCACTGATAGACGAATAAAGAAGATGCGGGTAAGATATATCTATAGATATAGATATAGATATAGATATAGATATAGATACACACACACACACACACACATATATATATATATATATAATGGAATATTCCTCAGCCATAATAAAGAATAAGATCTTGCCATTTGTAACAACATGGATGGACCTAGAGGGTATTGTGCTAAATGATATGTCAGACAAATACAAATACCATATAATTTCACTTATATGTGGAATCTAAAAAAAACAAAACAAACAAGCAAAAGAATAAATAGACCCATAAATACAGAAAACAAACTAAACTGATGGTTGCCAGGGTGAAGGAAGGTGGGGGGAGGGGCAAAATGGGTGAAGGGGAGTGGGATATACAGGCTTCCAGTTATGTAATGAATACATCACAGGGATGAAAGACACAGCATAAGGAATGTAGTCAATGGTATGTGATAGAGTTACATGATGGCAGATGATAGCTACACTTATGGAGAGCAGAGTATAATGTATACAGTTGTGGAATCACTATGTTGTATACCTGAAACTAATGTAATATTGTGTCAACTATACTTAAAAAATCCCTTTGCCAAAGAAGACATGACAGTGAAGATCATAAGACCATTTTAATCTTTATGAAATAGGAAAGTTAGTAGAGAGCCAAAGAGCAAATTAGATACAAGAAAAGTCGAAAAAATACATTAGTGAATGAGAATTCACTTAAAATACAGAGGATGGACATGTAATAGAAAACATCAACACAGCAAAAATTTTTATTTGAAACAAATAACAAAATTGATAAGCAATGATGAGATTGATCAGGAAAAAAAAAGGAGAAGGCCCAAACCACCAATATCATGAATTAAAATGGGAAAATCTTCACAAGTTTTCGAAGAGGATATTAAGGGCAAGTTTATGGCAATAATTTTATTTTTTTTATTTTTATTTTTTTAAAAGATTTTATTTATTTATTTGACAGAGAGAGAGAGATAGAGAGAGCAGGAACACAAGCAGGGGGAGTGGGAGAGGGAGAAGCAGGCTTCCTGCTGAGCAGGGAGCCTGATGCGGGGCTCGTTCCCAGAATCCTGGGACCATGACCTGAGCCGAAGGCAGACGCTTAATGACTGAGCCACCCAGGCACCCCTATGCCAATAATTTTAAAAATATAAATTAAACTGACAAAATAACTCCCAGAAATTGGTAAGATAAATTACCTAGTGGAAAATATGTCTAAGACATCTAAATAGGCATTTCAAAAGATAGAATTTCTAAATTACTAATGAATATATGTGAAGATTCTCAATCTAATTAGTAATCAGAAAAACACAGAAAGTACTAAACATCCAATAGAATGGTTTATCTTCTAACTAAGTAATTATACCCCTATGTGAACCAAGAGACATGTGGCAGCAGGTTCATAACTGCACTGCATATGATGGGACTAAACTAGGAACCCAAATATTTATCAACATTAGAATGTATAAATATATTATGTAAGACTTTTCTAATCTTGTATTAGTTTTCTATTACTGTGGAATAATTGCAGAAATTTAGTGGCTTAAAACAGCACACATTATAATCTCACAGTTCAGTAGGTCAGAAATTTGGATTGGCTAGATGGACTTCTCCAATCAAAGTCACCCTGACCTCTTACCTGGAGACTCTGGAGAAGTACCTACTTCCAGACTCATTCAGTTTGTTGGCTATATTTGGTTCCTGGTGGTCATAAGACTAAAGTCCCTCCCAGTCTCCTTGCAGCTGTCAGCAGCAGGTAGCTCTAAAAATGTCAGGCTCACTCTTAGGTCCTTCCACCTCAGCAACAGAGAAACTTCTTCCTGTCAAATCCCCCTTATGCTTTGACTTTCTCTGTCCTCTTCTAGGACTGGCTGGAGAAAACTCTCAGCTTTTAAAGAGTTCAAGTGATTAGAATGAACCCAACAAGATAATCTCCCTTTTGATTAACTCACAGTCAATGAATAGTAAGTTTAATTACATCTGCAAAATCTATTTGCCATGTATAGTAAAATAATAAAATAATAAATATTAATACAATGATAAATATAAATAAAATAATAATAAATATAGATAAAATAGTCATGGGGGTTATATTGTTACAGCATTATTTTTTCTCCGTCCCTGCCCGTGGTTCTTAGTCACACTGCTTAAGAATGAAGTGGTAGACCAGACAGAGTGTGGGAAGCAAAACAAGGATTTTTGAGCAATAGCAAAGTGATAGTATAAAGCTCCTGAGGAGGGAGGGGACCCGAGATGGTTGCCACCAGAGTTTCTCAATCTAGGGGTTTTTATGGGCTTCTTGGCAGGCTGTTTTAATATGATTAACCCACCCTGCACCTGTCATCTAATCAGGTTTTTGTCACATGAGAAAGGGTGGAGGGCTCCTTCCAGGGTGGTGTAAAATCCTTTTAAGGGTGATTTCCTCTTACAATGTTGGGGGGGGGGGTGTTCTTCTCCCTGCCTGCCTGCCTTCCGGCCTTCCAACTATCCTTTGTCAATATCTCAATACAGTCCTGGGAATTAGGATATGAAGTCTTGGGGGAAGGACATCCTATGATTCTACCTACCACAGTTGTAATATACCATGCAAAAAGAAAAGGAACAAACTACATTTATATGCAATAACATAGTTGAAATTAAAAATATAATATTGAGAAAATGAAGCTCAATGCAATAAATGTTTACTATTTGAATTTGTAGAAAGTTTAAGAATAAACAAATGTATGTTAGAACATTTAGAAAGGCATATTTGGTGCAAAAACTGTAAAAGCAAAGATAATTATAAAAATCATGATAAATCATTATCATTAGTGCACAAGGTGGGGGGTGTTCTGTCATGCTATAGGAATTTTCTAATTACTAATCTGGGTTTGGCTTCATTGTTATTGGCCTTATAAAGTGATACTTAGTTGGATATTTAAGTTTTGTGCCCTTTTCTCTGTTTCTTATGTTCCACAAAAAAAAAAGTTTAAAAATAAAACAGACAAAAATCCTTAAGTACAGTCAGTTTATCCTGTTCCATTATTCACAAGTTCTTTACTTATTAAATGTCCACTATACACTAGTCTCACTTGGTGGTGGAATTGCAACAATAAACAAATAAAGAAAAAAATGCCCAGGTGAAATTTACAGTCAAGTGATAAGATGCTTACAGTTTTCTCCCTTAATTTAACTCTGGGTTTAGAGCACTAGCTCTAAAATAATCACAGTAAAATAACTAAAGGGTAAAGTATTAATTTCATTCCAGTACCAACTGACATTACTTTTCTATAATAGTATCTCGCCGAGATTTAGAGATTGATGTGATTAAATCTGAAGATCTTTAATTGAAAAGACCTCAAGTTCCACTGAGGGGTGGGGATAGGGAAGGGGCGAGCAGTGCAAATACTCTTGGGTAGTACTGAAGGCAGAGGAGGATGATCATTGCAGACACTAGAAGGGTCCCAAACAAAACTCTCTACTTATCATATTTTTGTCTTCACTGGATATCCAGGCAACCTTACCATAATTTTAATTAAAAAAAAAAAAAAGATGGAGAGAAAAATGTCTTTCTTTCCCCCAAGTACCTGTATTGTCGTGTTAAAAGAAAAAAGAATCATGGAGTGTTTACTGAATCACCCTAAATCTTGATGTTTTAAAATACTGATAAACTTTCATTTTTGAATGTAAAATTTATAATAAAAAGCTACATCTCTCTCAGAAAGCAGTTTGTAAAAAGCATTGGCTGCTGAGAACTAACAGGAAAAAGAACCAAAGGATTTAAATGTTACTTAGAGGCTACTGAAGGGGGTATCTACTGAATCTTTAAGAGAGTTTTATTTTATTTTTTATGAGAAAGAAAGAATATAAAGGAATTTACCTGGGAATTTACTGGAACAATCTTGTTTCCTCACAGTTTACTGACCCAGAGTTCACCATGGATTCTCATTATCTGCCATATGGGCATTTGCTACATATAGCACCAAATGCACATATGTACATATACATAGAGAGAGAGAGAGAAAGAAAGAGAGACCATTCATATGTATGTACCATATATGTTACTATTACATCATATTATACACTAAATAAATACACACATATATACCATGAAAACAGTGTTAAATATTGATATCATTTAATTAATTTGCTTATTTAATATGTATTTGTGCCAGATAGTGTGATACATACAGAGAATGCTGCTATAATTAAAATGATCATGGTCCCTACCCTTATGGAAAAAGGCAGCAAGTAAACAGATGATTACTAAACAATGAAGTAGCTACCTCTGGATTAGAGTTAAGAGGTAGAAATAGAGAATTGCATTAATTTATAGAATCTCTATGAAGAAAACAAATGGAAACTCAGAAAATGGATTATCACAAAAATGTTCATCTCTGGACATACTGTAATGGCAAAAAAAGAAAGCAACAACTCAAATGTTAGTATAATATTGAATATAATAAAATACATCAATTATCCAAAGCATTGTTGTTACCTCAAATTATGTTACATAGAATTTGAATAAAATGCCAAATGCATATATTTACCCCAATGAACTGTGTAGAAATATATAAATGTCATCAAAGCTATTATCAATAATCATGTACAAACACCAAGAAAATGTAACATTATAACCACACTGACATCCTGTGAAAGATGTAATTAGATACAGAGGATTTTTCTAAATGTCTTTTTAAGAACACTCATGATACTATTATCTATCTCAGCTAAAAATACAAGTTGGAAAACTGATCCCATAATCTGTTGCTTCTCAATCCCTTTCAACACCTTAGTACAGGCATCACCAACTTCCCAGTAGGTAACAGCAAAGACCTCCTAAGATACTGTATCTCCAACCCTTTTCACCTTCTTTCACCTGGACATTCCCCACATTGCAGACCTTTTTTTTAAAAAAAAGATGTATTTATTTGAGAGGGAGAGAGAGAAAGAGAGAGAGAGAGCCAGAGTCGGGAGGGGAGGGGCAGAGGAAGAGAATCTCAAGCAGACTCCCCACTGAGCATGGAGCCCAAGCATTCGATCTCAGGACCCTGAATCATGACCCTGAGATAACAACCTGAGCCAAAATCAAGTGTCCCATGCTCAACTGATTGAGTTACCCAGGTGCCCCTCCACATTGCAGACTTTTATGATCTCTCTTAAATGAAAATATAATCTTGTTATTCTCTAAGAGTGGCATCGGGCATTATTGTTTTTCCATTCTCCACTCACACTCTCCCACTTCTTAGTATTAACTTTAAGTTGCCTTTGCTTCTACATGAATAGCATGAAGTTAGAAAAACTGATTATATATTCCTCCACTACTTTACTTGTCATCAAGGGGTTGACTTGATTGGTCCTAGTTAATCCTACTTCCCTTATCGTAATCACTAGTTCCCTAAACCTAAGATTTGCCTTATTGACACATTTCCCTGGTAGAGACATAGTCTCAGAAGATGGAACCACATTCAGGCCAGTGGACTATGAGGGATTTTTTTATAGGCTTTAAGAAAGGAAGTTTTGTTGAGCCTACAAAAAAGTCACTAGATGAGACAGTCTTATTCTGGATATTGTGGAATGCTAGAGCCATTTATTCACCATAAGGAATCCAGAATCATGGAGAAATCCACCTAGAGAGGAGAATACACAAAAGGGAGTCTTGGGGAAACAGTAACAGAGAGACTAGGTTGAATCACTCCTGAAACCCTCTCAATCTCTGGACTTATATTTTCACCAGCCCATATATTTCTACATGGTTTTGTGTATTTCAATGGAGTTGCCAGCTTCCTACATGTAATAGCATCTAAACTAACTTATAATCCTTCCATGACTTCCTTTTGGTTTTAAACAAAGCTCTAAGAAGATGGTACTTCAATATACTTTGTTTGTAGATCCCCAAACTTTCCAAGCTTTCTGTCAACTCAAGGCTTTTTCAAATGACACTACTTTGGCCTAGAACTCCCTTCTTGATGTGTCCATTCTTGACTAAGTCCCACCTGACCTTCCAGTTTCATCTAAGATGTGTCCTTTTAATGCCTCAATCAACTCCCACCTTTTCTACAGACTCCCATTGTATGGGAAGCTAAGCTCCTTCTTATCAAAACACCTGAAGAACAAGATCACACAGACCTGTGGTTTTACTCTATATAATCTCCTGCAATGGTCTAACACCAAGCACTTTCATCATCAACCTAGTATCCCTTGCTCTAAGCATTGAAGCTAGAATATTACAACATCTGAATAAATAATATCAAGAGAAAATATATGTGAGTGGATTATATGCATGAGTGGATTATATTAGAAATTAAATTTTTTGAGTTGTTGAAGTTTGAATCTATAAATCTATGTTATGGTTAGTTAATTGGATTGAGAAGGAGAACTGCTTCTTTTATACAATTTTATATACTCTGCTCTCTCTGTCCATGCTGGATGATGCTTCTAACAGCAAGGAAACTATTGCAACGCTCCATTCTCAGCCTTTTGCTAATTTATGTATTCAGTGGCAACATGAGGGCTCCAAAATTTTTAGGACAGTCACCAAGATTGTGTGCTGATAGATGTTCAGGAAGATGTCACCACTAATATCTCTCAAATCTTCAATAGTGACAGGCAAGTAATCAAAACACAAAATAAGTTGTGCATATATACAATTTATAAATATGTATGTGGTTTATCTTAGATATCTTGAAATAGCAACTTTATTCCTTTTGCAATAAGTGCTTTCATTGAGTGAAGTCCTATGCTATAGGTTGATTTGTAAATGTTAATTAGGGCAATAGTGGAGTAAACTGAGTAGAGCACAGCAATGAGAACTAGGCATTTCTGAATAGGAATTGTTCTTTAGAATTTGCACACTGTGTGGCCTCAGACGTATAAGTTTATTTCTTCTAAAATATGAGTTTGTGATTATTATAGAATTTTTCTAAGCACTAGAAATAATACATGTAAAATATTTAGGACAGTTCCTTCTACATAATAAACTTTTGATAAAGAGTGGGTTTTGTGATTGTTTTTATTGCTGCTGCTATTATTAAAGATAACCATTCAGTTAAAAATGGCTGTCATCTTATAATCCTTAATATAATCCTTCCATATGTTCGTAAAGAAAAGAAAATACTAACAGAACCAAACATCTCAGCTGTAAACCTGAAACCAAAATTTATCCTTGTTTTATTTCAGCTACGTGGAAAATGTATGAGGATAGGAGCTGGGGGAGTAAGGAGTTTATTAGAAAGTATAAAGATAGGGTGAGGTGTGGTTGTGAGGGAAGAGGCCGACTGAAGAAGAACAGGGGAAGAAACTACCATGGAGGCTGCTTTCACATGTATTTTACCTGTTTTTCACATGACATCCTTCTAAGTAGGAATTATAACCATTTTACAGATGAAAAAATTGAGTCTCAATTAAAATAACTTTCCTTAGATCACACAACTTGTGTCAAAGGCATGAATTAAACCTGGGTCTTTACAAAGCCCTAAAGCTGTGATTTTCATACATTTGTCTTCAAATGAAATATTGGGAATCACTGTTCATTAAACTTTCATGGCGAGTGAAGACAAATGTAACAAATGTTAGTAGATTATCAAAAGCTAAAATGGGAAAGAAATGCTAGTAACCATTTTGACTAACTCCCATCTAATGTAAAACTAATACAATTTAGTGAAAATAAACAAACTTAATTAATAGCAGACTTTTCATGAATGTGTCACTTACATAAAGTCAAGAAAACTCATGAAATAATTACTTCCTCAAATCATAATATAAAATAATAAAGCAAACATACACTATAGCTACAATAATGTAAGCATATTAAATTCTAAAAGAAAGGTCAGAAAGGAAATGCATAAAAATGAAGGAATTGGTGGACTAATATAATTATGATTTTTCTTTCAAAATTTATGTACCATTCTTTTTTAAATTTATGTACTATTGAGATATTTCTGCCAAGATACAAAATAAAATTGAAAACAAAGATATTCAATGTTCTAAAATTTAAAAGAAAAAAAGGAAAGAAAGAAACAGAAGAAAACTTCCCAGACAGTGGCACCTGGGTGGCTCAGTAGGTTAAGTGTCTGCCTTTGGCTCAGGTCATGATCCCAGGGTCCTGGGATTGAGCCCCACATTGTGCTCCCTGCTGAGCAGAGAGCCTGCTTCTCCCTCTGCCTCTGCCCCTCCCCTCTGCTCATGCTCTCTCTCTTGATTGCTCTCTCTCAAATAAATAAATAAAATCTGTAAAAAAAAAAAAAAAGGAAAAGAAAGAAAGAAAGAAAAGAAAAATGAAAATCTCCCAAACAAAATTTTCAGAGAAAAAAAGTATCCAGATCTTGTATGGCAGTGTATTTGTGCAGATGTCATGAAAGATGACACTTGGGGGGTTCTTAATTTTTCAATCTTTTCTAAATTCACTGATTCTAAAATAATGAAAGATAAATTTGTTCAGAATATTTCTCATACTTATCCCACATAACATTGAAACTTGCAGCTATTTCCAAAATATTCATTCATTTACTTATTTGTGCATTTCATGATTATTGATTCTTCTACGAACTCAGCACAGTACTAGGTTCTGTTAGGAACAAAATGTAAGTACAAACTTGAACTCAGTTCCAAGAGTCTCTAAGCCCATTAGAGCTGATATCTAATGTGCCTAAGGACATAAGCACATCTGTCTTCTGGGTCATTAGATGAGAGAATATTTCAAGTGTTGAAAAGGATAGTATAGATAATAAATTCCAGAATAAGTCAGAAATCAACATTATTTTGGGCTAGCATTTTCAAAAAGTCATCACAAAAGTGAGGTCACTTGAACTGAATCTTGAAAAATAAGCTAGTTATACTAAACAGGATATCAATACTTCCTTAACCAAAACAATAAGAGCTTCATAATCTTTATTCTAAAGAACTGTACACCTAGCAGTGACCTCTCTGCAACGTTATTCAAAAATGAATTATTCAATTTATCATACTGTCAGCCAACCGGTAAGCCATTTAGTCATTACTTTATTCAACAAATATTTATTGGCACTAGTTTTGTTTAGGGTATTATGCTAGGGAATAAGGACACAGTGGTGGGCTAAATACACTAGTTTCTATCTTAATGAAGCTGATAGTCTATCAGGAAATATATGATTGAAACAGATTAGCCCAAACCATAACCTCCAATCATGATAAGGATTAGGGAACAGAAAAATAGGTTGATAAAATTACATATTATAAGAAAATCCCAGCTCTTTAGCACAGACCACAGAAGGCTATGCACTCCACAACTTCAGGGACATCTTTCACAAAAGTTACAGTGTGAAGGTAATTAAGCTTTATTTTAATTGAATGGGAACTTACCTCTAGGAATGACATAATCAGCTATGGATTGACAAAAGATGCTCTGGCTAAAGTATGAAGAATGGACTTGGGGCTGAGAACAAGAGTTGGTATGGAAAGAAAAATGGCTTTTCTCAGTGGTCCATAGGACAAATAATAATGGTGATGGGAATGGAGTTAGAGAGAAGTGGATGAGTACATTTAAAAGACAGAATTGTTAGGATTTGCTACAGGTTGTATATGAGGGCTTTAAAGGAGGAAGCAAAGTTCTTGAGGTGTTATTTACTAACAAAGGCCAGCATTAAAGAAAGAAAATGGTAGGGATATTCAAGAATTTTTCTTTATACTTTGTAAGATTTACCATGAAACCCTTAAGTGGAAATCTAGATTAGGCATTTGGATATAAGGATGGAAACACATAAAATGGGCTGGAAAATTTTATTCTTTGTTGAGAATGTTTAAGATATTCTAAAGGGAACTGATATTGACATCAGAAACTAGGATTAATTTCATGTATTGAAGCAGCAACTTTCCAAAAATCACACTAGTTAGGTGAACTTCATCAGTATTAAGGCATTAGCTTGACTCCTAAGTTCCCATTCACTAACATTGTGGCTGATGAGGAAATCTTTCCCCATCCTCAGCCTTTAGCTTTTGGCTCCTGGTAGAGCAGCAGGGAAGGCTTCTGGCACAAACATGGCCATCACATCATCAAGTTCCTCGATTTTCCCTCAGGAAGTCTGTGGCAGAGGCTGATGAATTTTTATAGGTTTTTGTTTTTTTCTTAGCTCGAGAAAACTTCAATAATCTGTTGCTCTCTGGCTCCTAGCTTTTTGATTTTGTTTATCTGCAATGATAAATCAAGAGCCACCATGGAGTAGCGAAAAGAACAGGCATTCAATAAACAGACAAACCCATTTTAAATTGTGGCTCTACTTGTTTTGGATGAGTTACTCCATCAGTCCTACTCATCTACCTTGTGAACATTAAATTTGGAAATGTATGTAAGTATGCCCAGCATATATTAGGTGCACAATAACTGTTACTTTCCATTTTCCTGCCCTTCAATGAACAATCCTTACTGTTTTTATTTCCTTCTTGTCTCTATTTCTGATCACTATCTTCCTTTCCTCCCAGTCCTAGAGTGTCTATTGCTCCAGCTTGGTACATTCCCTGCTTCTAATTCTAGCTGATTTTAGATTGGGGAAAATCTACTGTGGGATCAATGTATGCACATAGATTGCTGTTTGTTTACCACGTAAAGAGATATAATTACAGTGTACAAAGAATTTGGGAGGGTTTAGTAATCAAAACTCAAGAAAATAGAGTGAAATAATGACAATCTGTGATTACAAAGGAATAAGGGGGTTCTAGAAGACCTTGCACTAATAATACTGCATATTAGTACAGACTCTTTTGCTTACCTGAATGCTTCATGTCCATGATTTTATTTATTACTTACAATAATGTTATGAAGTACAAAGGGATGATACAACTGTCATTTTAAAGATAAGAAAACAAGGCTCAGAGAATTAAATAGACTTAGAGGTTACACATGGTCGCTCTAAGGATCTGAATTCCAGGCCAGGCTTTCATTAAACCAGCTGTTTTTACAAATTAGTTATATTCTCCAAGGTGTTCGGTCTTCTTGTTGGTAAGAAAGGAACTGGACTTCTTTAAAACTTTCCATGCTTAAAAGTATGAGACTGTGTATCTTATCCAGCATAAAGAGATAATTGGCAGAACTGGGATAAGAATTCTGTTCTCTAATTCAAAGCATATCAATACATCACTTTATTCAAGGCACTTTTTTGGTCCTGAATGCACAGGAATAGTGATTTGGTCCAAATAAAATATCTGAGAGGCTGCATGGGAAAGACAGAAGAGAACAGACAAGAAAGCTGTCAAGTCTTGAAATATCATTATGGCCCCTACAAGTATATGGACAGGTGATCAAGATATTGTGTCAGGAGGATGAAAGTTCCAAGTGAAAGGCCAGGGCACATTTATAAATTATAGTGGATAAAATACAAGAGTGGCCCATAAAAGCAGTTTTAAGATAGCTGAGATTAGTATCTAGAAGTTGAGTATATATGGCTTTTTTAATAACTCAGATGGATTACAAAGAGTAGTGGGAATGGCTAGGAGGGAGTTTGTAGAAATGCAGTAAAAGGATCATGTAAGTACTTGACTGGATGTGGAGGGATTATAGGCTGAACCCCAGTGTTCTGTATTGGTCAACAGGTAAATATTGGTGCCATTCTCCAGGGTGTTCTCAGCAGGCACTGCGTCAGCAACTTCTCACTGCACAGTTGAAAATAAATCAGTAACTCTTTTGTTCTCAAGTGCGGACTACTAGAGTCAGATGAGTGAGCAAGTTAGGGTATAATTTAGAGGCTAAGAAGCTGGTTAGCATGTCAACTCACCTGGGTGATAACATTTGTCCTTCCTTTTTTTTTTTTTTTTTTGCTTTGAGTATCTGCTATATATCAGGAAAAGATGTTCCACTTCAGAATCAGTAAATAAATACAGGCAGAGTTATTTGAGAAACATGAATGGATGAAGTTATGATAGGAATAAAATGGAAAAAAATTTTTCCCCATCCCCTGAAAACTGTCATAACAGAGGATACATACGCTTTTATCATATATTTCTTTTGGTTAATAAACCAACAAAAACTGGGAACTTTGCATCTAGTAAAGAGACTATATATATATATAGTCTCTTTATATATATATATATATATATATATATATATATATATATATATATATATATATAAAACATAAGAGAAAACAAATTCTGTAAGGCTTTTTCAGATGCAAATTTCTCCCTAAAAGGAATGCATAAAAGGATTTAGCTGTGCCTAGGAAAGTCAGGGAAGACCTCATAAAGTGCAGGCTTCAAATGAATACTTGAAGAATGAACAGGAATTTTCTGAACTATAAATGTGTATATCTCACATATTACAGAAAAAGAGAAGATGTGTCAGACTGTCCAAGAAACAACAAGAAGTTCAATATTTCTGGAGACTGGAACAATAGTTATATTGGTAGAAGAAAAATATTAACAGGCATACAGGCCAGACCAAGACATGAAGGGTCTTATAATGTGTGGATATATGTTTAAATTATGTCTTGGAAGCCATAGGGAGATGTTCATGAAATTTATGAACATGAATAACATTAAAAGTGTCTCAAAAAGTGCTTTTTATAGTGCTGAAAACAGATTAGTTTGGGGATGTGGAGAGCATCCTAGAGGCAAAGGATGAGGTTAAGGAGTCTTTTACACCAACTCTAAGTAAATAAAAATAAGTGCCAGAACTGGGAACCTGGCCATGAAGCTGCAAAGCAGAAAATACATTAGGTGGGCACAGACTGAATGGACTGACTTCCTTTGTTCTGTCTTGGGAAACAGAGAGATAATACCATCCAATAGAGCCGTTTCAGGGAATTATTACATATTACTATTGTTAAATACTGTAGGAGGCTATTCAAGACATAGGTGGGCCATATAGCTGTAACTGTCAGGGAAGAAAAACATAAATAAAATTTGCATCTTAAAGCCCCTTATGTAGATCAAATGTCATAATGTGGGGCCCCTGGGTGGCTCAGTCAGTTAAGCATCCTACTTTTGATTTTGGTTCAGGTCATGATCTCAGGGTCCTGGGACTGAACTCTGCATTGGGCTCCATGCTCAGCAGGGAGTTTGAGATTCTTATGCTTTCCCTCCTTCTGCCTCTTCCCTCCCCTCCATTCTCTCTCTCTAAAAATAAATAAATTAATAAAAATGTCATAATGCTCTGGAAGTGTCTTAAAAAGCAGGCATGAGAGGAAGATTTACTGAATTAACATAAAGCTAAAGAAGCTTAAATTTCAAGGCCTCCTCACTTACCTGAGCCCTCTTACAAAAAGTCTTAGCAATGAGTTCACTTGGTCATTAGTTGTAAAGTTTGACCAAGTATAGTATTATAATAACAACCAGTTAAGAATGGGCCCTCACTGTACTGATGTCCCCCATCACACTTGTTCTCCTATCAGGTGGCATGGGGCTTTTGTCACTAAGGGATGAACTAAAATGAAGTTGACATGAAATTCAGATACCAAAGAAGACAATATAAGAAGTATAATATGCCAGACAATAAGACATCAACAACAAATTTGTTAACAAGTGACATCAACTCAGAGAATATTTAGTCACTGAAAGAAAATTTGAAATGCCCAAAACTCTCAGAGCTCATCTGTGAATGAATTCCCCAAATTTGACAAGGATCCTAAAAATTTTGAATTTTGAATGAATTAATATGAAAACCACAATAAAGAAATGACTACATTTCTTTTCTGTATAGACAATAGTGAAAAATTATTGTCATATGAAAGGGTAATTTTATAGTCAAAAAAATGCAGGAAGGAGAGAAGTAACATAGAACATGGTCAAGCTATTAATGAATAAAATTATTATATTATTCTATGACTTTTTAAATTATTGGTGGCATTTGTTAGCTGAAGATTTATAATTTGTCATTAGTACTGATTACAAATAAATAGTTTCATAATTGAGTTATCATTTTATATTAAAAAGGCTCTCAAAAAGATAAAAGCTTCAGGCCACACAAAACATTGTAATATTCCTCTTAAGATCCCTGGCACCATTTGGATCAGGTCATGATCCCAGGGTCCTGGGATTGAGTCCCATATCGGACTCCCTGCTTGGCAGGGAGTCTGCTTCTCCTGCTACCCCTCCCCACTGCTTGTGCTCTCTCTCTCTCATATAAATAAATAAAATCTTAAAAAAAAAAAAAAAAGAACCATGTCTCCTTTAAAAAAAAAAAAAGATCCTTGGTACCAAATAGAAAGCTGTACAGAAAATTGCTTAGGAAGTGCTGATGGTTGAGTAAGCAAGGGTGAGGACCTAGTGACTAAATGTTAAGCTAAGTGACGAAAGAGAGGGAACATAGTATCCTCATCCTCTTGTTAAGAGTAAGGCAAAGTCAATTCAGGGAAGGGGAAATCTTAAAAAAAAAAATTATCTCAGCTCTATTAGTGAATGTTTGACTCTTTATGTTTGTCACAAATAGCTTCATAAACCAGTTAGGCACGTAAGTTGACAGATACGAAGACCTCAGAGAAAGAGGAAGCCAATTTGTGTCAGACAAAAGGCAAAAACATGTTACCTTTGCTTCTGATCCTGAGAAGGAATCAAGAGGGGTGAAAAACCTAAAGGAGAAGAAGAATAAGGGAAGCATAGGGAAGAGAAATGTGTGGAGTTAAGAGGGGATGGTAGAGAGAAATTGGATTAGGTGAGAAATGACAGCAAAATTCTCCTACAATATGGATGCTGAAGACTATTTTAAGAATGGTGGAAACTTCTGTTTTATTTGAGTAACATATTGTTGGCACAATAAAAGTGTTCTCTTTCTTCCACCCAACCCAATTCTTTCCTGACTGAAATGCCAATGAAATCTACTCTACTCAAAATGCATAGTATAATAATTTTTATTTCCTTTTAACTAAACAAATGGTTGAATTTTACATGTGTACCAGAACAGAGAACTCTGCAAGGAAGCAGAAACCTGGGAGGAAGAAGAGGACATGAGAATATATGAAACTTAAGGATTCATAGAAATGGTGGAGCCGGCTACAGACTTCTGCAGGCCATTGAACTGAAGGGCTTCCGACTTGCTGCCCAGATATTCATAGGCAGAGAATTGGGATATCACAAGTCTATGCTGTCCTCCTCCTTGACAAAGTAAATAGAGACAAAGCAAGAAAGCAAAACAAACAACAACAACAAAACAAGAACAAGAACAAAAAAAAAAAAAAGGAAGGAGGAAGAGAGGTAGGAAAAAAAAGGATGGAAGGAAGGAATAAACGATGTAGAAAAAAGAAATAAGTTACTATAGGGAAGAAAGAAGAGAAGAAGGTGTTCATCTCCAAGTGAATTTCTCACAAGTATCTCAAACTCAACAGACCAGTCTTCATTCATCTACCACCAAGTCAACTTCTAGAACCTCTACCCTCAGCCCAGGGTAACCACTGTAGGAGGGACAAAGGACAAAGTATATGGTGACAGGGACTTTTAAGGAATAATTCGTGTTTAAGAATGAAAGTGAAAATGTTTTGAAATAGCACTAATTACATCTAACTTGAGCTTAATGCAGGGTGGAAAAATCAGCAACTTCCACATAAAAGACCAAAGGAGAGGAAGAGAATTCAATTTAGAAAATCTAGCAGAGGGATAACATAATGAGTAAGATACAGGTATGGAGAGAAATATTTATGATGATACTAGAGTTTTCAGAGGGTACTGAGGCAGTAAGTAGCTATGGGATATGGGAAAAGTGCATTTTTGAAAGATGACTCTGACAATGTGTTAGATGGCTTGAAATTGAGGTTGGTGTTATAAGACTTTAGAAATCATTCAACTGGGAATGATGAAAGTCTGAAAAACATCAAGAGTAGTGGGGAAAAGGGATAAAGAGGAATATAATTGAGATTTTAAATACAAGATAACTGAAATCTGGGACAAGTTGCCTAGGGAAATCAAGGGAAGAGGAAAAGTTAGGAATTATTTTTAAATACCTGGCTTGATCACCTTTGCCAATTTTATAATCATCCTTTGCAAAAAGATAAAGACAGAGCAAGTCAAGAAGAAAAGAAACTTTGACATGCCACAGTTCCCTCAGTGATTGAAGAATGGTCCAGGGAACATTTTCTACACCATAGTGTCAGACTTCCTGGTCTTCTCCACTCCACTGGTTTTTGCTTCTACTCCATTTCAGCAACTACCTCTATGGCCACATTCTGAATGTTGCTCTTATGCTAAGTGTGCCATTTCTAACATCTTTGACCTTACTAAACACTCTCGGTTTACAGTGTTCAATAATTTATATGATCTCAGCTTATTCCATTGTACCTACAGATCAGGCATCTGATACCTGATATGACTCTAAAAGCAGCACTCTCCATTCCTTTCAATGTAATTCTGTAAGAATTTTGATTTTTCAATTTAAAATGAGATCTTCCCATCAGGAAATAAAATCCCAAAGAGTCGGCAAGTTACCTATCTATACTTAGGAAGTGGCTGACACATTCCAGGCAAACAATAGTTGTCAGTATTGTCTGATTATAAAACTGTATTTAAAAAAAAAAAAAATCCAGGGGCTAAAATTTTCTAATACAAGGATCCACCTAATTACTTTTTTTTCTTCTTTCTCTTTGGCTTTGGGTAAATAACTGACTGCTTACCTCATTTATGTTGTATGCTAAGGGTATATAACGCTATCTTGTGTATCAAGAGCTTTTGTTGAAATCCAATGGAATACTTTAAGAACTCTAAAAAAGCATAAGACATATTATGAGAAATGAGCAAGTTTGAATGGCCAAAAAATATGTATATGTCTGTTTTTTACTATTTATTGCAAGGACACAAACTCATTCATTAATCCTTTTTTACAGTGATATGTAATTCAGACCTCTGGTTTATTTGCTTTAGATCTGGAAGCATAAATTTCTTTTTCTATTTACACAGCAAGGTGTATTTGTAAGTACAAATCAGTTATATGTGTGTTTTTCAATAGTCTCTAGAAACTGAAATTTCTTTTATTTATTTATTTATTTATTTATTTATTTTTATTCTTATGTTAATCCCCATACATCATTAGTTTTAGATGAAGTGTTCCATGATTCATTGTTCGTGCACAACACCCAGTGCTCCATGCAGAACGTGCCCTCCTCAATACCCACCACCAGGCCAACCCATCCTCCCACCCCCCTCCCCTCTAGAACCATGTTTGTTTTTCAGAGTCCATCGTCTCTCATGGTTCGTCTACCCCTCCGATTTCCCTCGCTTTAGAAACTGAAAGTTCTGATATTACCCAGTCCAGAACTTTTAAATTCACAGTAGTTCACATTAATGTTGGATTTGCTATAGGCTTTCTTTTTTCTTAAGACATCTGATGCCTTTAGGAAAAAGTTAGCTCTCTAACTTTCTGAGGTATTCATTTATAGCACTCAGAATGGAGAGCAATGGAAATAGCAGATTGGAGACCTACCTAGAGGCAAAATGCCTTAATTCTTGTAGTGCCAGTAATGCTTGCCTGTCTGGCTGTCTTTCTTACTTATTACCCTACGGCAAATTTTTAAGATACCTATGAAAATGATTTTTCCAGATCACCCATACTTGTGCATAATCAAATGGAATTTGTCTCAACTGGTCTAGGAACATGAAATCAAATTATGCTTTGAGTTAACCTTTGGGAATGGTGGTATGCTCTTATGTGCAAAGAAAAATACACATATAAGTACATAATAATGAATCCTATAGAACATTTGAAGTTTATAAGGTTCTTTTATATGCAATATCTCTTTAAAGTCCCAAAACAAGCTTTTGAGTTAGGCTGGAATTGTGTTTCCTTTCAAAACACTTACTTAAAATAATTTGAATATATAGTAGGGTACAACCACAGATGTTAACCATTATCACTATATGTGTTTGAGCTTGAGTAAAATCTGCCAGCAAACAGTTCTTTTAAAGTGCTGACATAGTCCTCTGGGGTAATGTGAAAACTGAAATCAGGGTAGGTGATTTTATAATGCATAACACAATATTACACCATGGTATTCATGGATTTGTGATTATTGTTAATTGTCTGCCTTTTGTATCTTTCATACTTTCAAGTATACATTAAGTAAAAAAGTCTGCAATGAATGCAAAAATGTTGTATTTGCTGGGGTTAAGAAAAGATAATGTGAATACTGGGACTAGACAAATCTGGATATAAACCTCCATAGTATCACTTAACTAGGTTTGTGTTACTGAAAAAGTGCCTTCTCTCTCTGAGATTCCATTTCTTCATTCTTAAAATGGCGACAGTGATGCTTTCATCCTAGCCTGGTTATGAAAATAAAATGAAATAGCATGTATAAAGTGGCAAACACCAGGTTAAGAAATATTCTTTCCCTCTCATCTCCCCACTCTTGAAAGCAGCAGGGGTGAAACTCACATGGCATTCTAAGTACACATCTAGCATTTCTTCCCCATATCACACTAACCAAATTACACAACTCTGTTATACATGGATAAGTCTTTTATTTGTGAATATGGCCATTTCTCTTTCAATGCTTTTGGCAGCCAGAGTTTAATGTTTTAGCAACACATGTGTCCATGAGTGAAGGTGAATATGTAAGAAGATGAAAGCCTAGATAAACAAGGCTAATCTGGAGTATTTTCTTCTCTTTACTCCATGTCCATTGGTTTAATATTTTCCTTGAATGCTACAAAAATAGCAGAAGTGACAGGTCACATTCTGCTATGTTTTTGTGGTTTGCTTTGACTTTCCAGGTCATATGCAGAGATGGCACTTTCCCAGCTCCCTCCATCTCATGATGACATGTTCCCATTCTGGTTTTCTGGATTTTCTCTGGTGCCTAGGTCCCAAGGCTCAATGGAATGCACTTACCTCTCTTTTTCAGTCATGGCAAAAATAGGGAAGAGGAAGAGGTTAAACCCACATGATTTTTAAATGGTATTATCTAAGGAATATATGTGACTGATACTCTATGACTTCCAAAAGGAACTCAGAGGCAATTTGACTTAAACAGAGTTCTTATGTTTTGAGTAGGCCAGACAAGTATTGTTTGGTGACTGTTATCATGACTTGTATTAAGTCAAGATAGGGTGATCAAATGAGACAACTCCCAACTTTAAGTGGCTCAATCATTAAAGTTTGCTTTTCACTGAACTTAGAATCCAGTGGATCCACGTTGACTGATCCTGTAGGGATGGGAAGGGATGCTGTAACATATAGTCATTGAAAGTCTTAGAGCCCAACAATCTGGAGGTTACTGTCTTGTGTAATCAGGTTGGTGGACCCAAAAAAGGGAAGGCACACCTGCTTTTTACTGCCTTGGCCTAAAGATAACCCACCTCACTTCTTCTGTTCATATTCCGTTGGTGAGAATTAATCACATGACTCACCTACTCACAAGGGGCTGGAATATAGTCCATTCATACACCCCAAGAAGAAGGGAACCTGATATTGGCAAGCACTCACATCTTGGCATATGACCTTAGTAGATTCAGGCTAATTAGACAAAAGCAATCATAGACCTAGGGTGAACTACATTATTAAAGTGACTTAGAACAAAATGAAAAGAAAGGTTCCTTTTTCTAGAAGCAAGAAAATGGGGATAATAATAATTTTATCATTAGGTATTTATAATACATTTTTATGCTAAAGACATAAAGTGTACTAAAATATAAAAATATTTTCCATTGTTCCACAGACTCTCTCTTGACACAGAATGGTGGGTTTTTTTATTTAATGTCATCCTCCATGAGGCATGAAGACACTTGTAGGGCAGGAGTAGAGCATCACATGTTCCCAGAGTGCTGGCCCAGAAATCAGTGTGCATACATGACTCACCAGCTGCTGCGTTCCCTCTCTTGCCAAACACTGAACTGACCTGTCTCCCTGGCCATGAGTGGGGAAATCAATTCCCTGTCCCTCAGCTTTCTACTTCAACCCTGGCAAACAGGTGACTCTCAAGAGATGGCAACCTAGAACATGCTCAGTACTTGGATCTGGGATGGGCCAGAGCTTCACTCCCACTGATTCACCTGCCCAATGGCCAGGAGCTGCCAGCCTGGAACAGGGATGCTGTTAGCACGCCCTGACCTGAGGTGCCACGAAATGTGCAGGTCCAACCCTTAGTCTGCCCGTGACCAGGGCCCTGCTAGCTGCAGAGGGTGATGGTGGAATGCAGGTCTCCCCGTGAGAGAAGGACCTGCTTGCTACTCCAGCTGGAGAGCTGTAGCAGCCTGGCGTGGAGGAGGAAAAGGGAAGGCTGAGCAAGCCCAGAGTCCAGGAGGCTGGGAGACAGTGGGTGAGAACCCCTTGCTGGGGGAGCAGGGAGGTGATGGGAAGCTACAGGGCTCCAAGCCATCAGCAGTTGCTCCACTTCATTCACAAACCGCAAATTCAGAGGTACAAATATTAAGTTTCAAGACAACAACTACAGAGCATTCACCTTTCTTCCGAGTATAGTCCCTGTGCAACTACAAGGGTCACATGCCCATGAAGCTGGCCCCGCATGCACCACACTGGGGCAGCCATCGCAGACTTCCTCAGAGATGCCCCAGTGGGGAAGTGGCCTTTAGGTGTTCTTCTTTGCTTTTTCACGTTTATCACACTAAAGTGTCACCATACAGGAAGTAAATCTAAAGGCTTTTAACATAGGTGTCCCTTCAAAATCATGAATCATACATGCTGCCCCATGCCATTGATAGAAATGATTCTTCCTTCTCTGAAATGATTTTTTCTTCTAAAGTTTTTGTTTGTTTTTGATACTTTAAGGGATTATTTCTATATTACCTCTTCCTAAAGGCTTTCTATGATCATCCCTGAGGAAAAAGACTCCTCCTTCCTTTCTTACTTGAGGGATAGTAGCCTACATATCACAATCTCCCCGGAACATTTTGAAAACTATCTATGCTTACCCACATCCTCCACACTGAAGACTAAGGCATAGGAGACATATATAGATTGAAAGATTTCTCAGTATTTTTCTGATATAATCTTTGAGGTCTCTACAATAATGCCTACACTTTTTGTAGACATCTTTCTTCTATTAAGTTTTACTTATGTTTTTCATTATATTTGGGCTGGTGCTAATAATCTCCCTGTATCGAACACAACTTTTGCACAGAATGAGGTCTTATTTACCTTTATTTTCCTGTGTTACATATATCCTTATCTAGTACATAGTAGGTAATACTTAATAAATATTTGTGATTTGAATCAATGAATTCAGACTAATATAAAGTTTGCATATTAAACTTGTGCAAAGATAAGGACTTAGCACAGTCTGAGGTGTCAAATGTCTGAAATTGCTTTGGGATGACCATAGATCCTAAAGTCTTACCTTAGATCAAATGAGCCATTCTTTCTTTTGGGGGAAGAAAGCCAGTTTCTGGGGAACTTGACATGCTTTACAATCTGCCTCCTTTAAAGAGGTATAAACCTGGATCTGGTAAGTCTTTTTGTATGCCTTTTCTGTGTTGTTTTCTCTCTCAGTCCACATTTTGTTTGCTTTTGTAGGTTTAGAAGTTATGTATCCACTTGACTAAAATGGTGATCTTGACGTTGTTGAGGTCCCCAAAGCCAGACTATACAAATGTTTGCACATTTTCTTAATTTATTTAGCCAATTGACTGTAGCATCTGCCTTGGATGTGGTAAATTCCCTCTGGTTTGCACCAGCTCCTGCAATTCTTGTAAAAGCCAAGGTGGTTTCCTCACCTTCTGTTGCATTATGTCCACAAAGCATCCACCACAGACAGCTTTGGACTAATAGTACTCTGGCTTTTAATTTATCAACTAACTAAAATGTGCACATGAGCCAGAAACTCTTAATGATACAAGACAGTGCTTAAAAAGAATTACTCAACAACGATAAATTACAATATTAGAGTGCACTGTCATAAAGCTGGAACTTTTAACAGAATAAGAAGGTGATTCAGCCAAATTAGTCAGTTATGATACTCTCACTTACTGTCAAGTGCCTTCAACTGTTACTCTTTTACACATCTTTGTGAATGAAGATTTTTAAGACCTAGGGAGGCTGTGGGGAAAGACAGAAGAGAAACTGCTGGCCATTCATGGGTAAAATCATTTCTTCATTTTGAGAAAGTAGTAAATTAGACAAAGGGGTCTAAAATTTTTGTTCATACGCACACACACACACATCTAAAACAGAAACTTTTAAACCTGAATGTATGTCTTAAGTCCACCATATTACAATCTGTATGAACTTAGGCAATTATTTAACTGTCCTCATTCTTATTTTTATTACCTATAAAGTAGAGGTACTAATTAATAGCTCACTGTGTTGTTGAAAGAAACGAGATATGATGCGGAAGTGTTTTGCTTCGGGTAGCACATAGCAGTTTTCAGCTAACTATCTAAATCAAAACAATATAAATATTTTTACTTATTAAATAAAACTGTTTACAAAGCAGCTTTTGATAACTTTCTATCCCTTTAATATCTAATTTTCTTCATAAAATGTATTATTAGGTATTATTTGTTTAATTCCATCTTTGTAGTATATTTTATTCATGAGGTATCCAGAGAAACAGTCAAAGGTAACTCTTTGCTCAGTTAAACAAGTAACCTTTTTTTCCTAACAAGAAAGTTAGAATTTTGTGGGAGAGCTCCAAATGTGTTCACACTATTGGGTCCATTATTTGATGAATGAAGCCACTAATTCTATCAGGGAAATAAAGTTTGTTTTTTTTTTTTTTCTTCCCTTTGGTGCTTAACATTTAGTGGAAAATAAGCCTAGTTGTTCTTTTAAGCTTTTTCCCAAAACTTGTCCATCTAACTCATCTTTGCCTTGATCATGTATCTAATTCTTTCGGTGCCCCCAGTTGCCATAAAGCTGTTCTCAAGCTGGCTGCCGTATAAGTCCTTCAGAGCTATTAGATAAGAAAGGCTGTATTCTTTAACAGGCATTTCAATGTTTGTGAAGTATTCTAAAAGATGTCCTAGATTAGAATTCACATTAAATCACTAGTTCTAATGGTCAACCGTTAGGTGCTGAGTATGCTGGGGGGAAATACTTGGGGAACTAGAAGCTTAGCTTTGTAACTCTAAAGTATACTCATAAAAGCAATTCAGGTTTCCTTTATGGGGCTACTGCTGACCATTTTATTCTGTCTCTAGTTCTCCTGATCAATCCTAAAATTAATTTATCTCTTTGTAACTTGGTGTTCTTCATTATTTTAGAATGTGTCTAGCCATGTGAAAAGGAAAACAGACTAAAGCCTAGCAAATCTGCTTGAAGATGGAGGGGTTTTCAGAAAGATGGAAAGTTTTTAAAGATTAAATTAAGGAAGAGTATGTCTCTGAAGAGAGTCTTGCAGACAGATCATAGGCCAATTCCAAAGTTCTGTGTCTGCAGAAAGGCTCATGCACACAAAAATGGGGTCACTTTCTTTGTCCAGCTGTAAATACAAGAGCTTTGTAATCCTTAATAATCTATCAGTTTGGTGAAAAGTAACTCTGACTGAAATAGCTATCAGTCAATTATTCTAATAAATATTCTAATATTCTAATAACACAAGATACTGCTCTAAATGCTTTGTATATATTGATTTATTTTATCTTGGAATTGATTTTATAAAATGAATTGCAGCATTTTTACTCATTTTATATATGAGGAAACATAAGTACCTTGCCCAAAGTCACAGGGCTAGAAAGTGGGAAAAGTAGTATTTTAACATAGGTACTTAAATCTGTGCTTTTTACAAACAGGTATGATTTCCCCCAATTCCAATAAATTATGTGTTTGAATGCATAGATAAAATCATAATGTGTCAAGCATGTTACATAATTAAGCCAAATTAAGTTCTAAGGATATGAATTCCTTTAGCTTTGATTAAAATCAAAACAAAGCATTTAAAATATATTTTTTTGTAGTAGGGCTGTCATACACATGAAAAATTTTTGATAAGTTGAATAAAAATGTCACATTGCATGCCTTTACATTGGTGCATCCACTGTCCAAGTGTCCTTCTAGCTATTGATCTAATTATCAGAAAAAGTATATGGTCAAAAGAGAACTTGGAGAAAGAGACAAATGGTATTTCTGTGCCTCACAGATTACACTGCTACCCAGGAATTTGTCCATCTAAGGATCAATTCCTAGGGGGAGAGGCCAGGATTTTAATGTGAGAATTAGAACCTAGAACCTAATTCCAAGGAAAGGACCCTGGATTAAACTCCAGGGGATAGGTTAGTTTTCAGAAGCAGCCACTGTCAGTTCCAGTTGCCAAAACAACTGAGCAATAGTGATCAACAAAGTAAAATCCATTTGTGTTGAACTAATTTGTTATACTAATATGCAATTATCTAAATTTACTAGTAAAGTAGGTATTCATTTTATTCAATTCTGGTGCTTGAAATAGTGACACATTGCTTAAACAGAAGTCAATCATGAGCATGTCTAACTGTCTGGAACAATGAAAATTCTGGGGGGGAAAAAAGAACATAATCTTCCAAGCAGTTAAAATGATATGTAGGTACTAAAATGCCATTGAAGATTTGGTAAGGCCTTTGATCAGATTCAACAAAATTTCATCAACATTAATAAAAGTTTTCTGCCTGTTAGTGAAATCAGCACAGTGGATTTTTATCAAAACTGGAGATTATGTTTGAAATGGTACATTTGAAAGGTTATGTGCTAAACAAAATAATGCCTCCCCCACAAGACGTACATGCTCTCATCCCCAGAAACTGTGACTATATTACCTCACCTGGAAAAGTGTAATTAAGGTAGACAATGGAATTAATTTGCTAATTATCTACTCATGAATAATCCAGGTGGACCTGATGTAATCACCAGAGGCTTTGAGTGGGTGGGTCCCTAAAAGGGAGACAGAAGAGAGTCAACAAGTCCGAGATTAAGAAGATTTGCTGGCTTTGAAAATGGAAGGGGGCTATGAACCATGAATGTGGACAGTCTCTATAAGATAGGAATGGAAAGATATTCTCCCCTAGAGCCTCCAAAAAGAAACGCAGACCTGCCAACAGGTTTGATTGTTTTTTAATCCAGTGAAACCCATTTTAGACTTCTGACCTCTAGATCTGTGAAGTAAAAAACTTGAGGTAATTTATAGCTGTGATAAGAAATTAATATAGGCTAATTACAAACAGGTATGATTTCCCCCATGAAAAATTCAGTTTGGGAGACTTGATGAAGGATCCTCCAAAAGCGATATGCAACCATGATTTGAAGCTTGATTGTTGTGCCATTTATTATCCTCTTTGTACTCAGATCCCACTCCTCACCCTCTCTCTGCCCCATTCAGTGGGTCAAGGTGGTAACCCTGCACATTTAATCTCCCATGTTCCTGGGTGAGCTGGTTTCCTCCCAGGTTCAGCCAATGAGGCAGTAATGAGAGTTTGCTAGTGAGAGCATCTCTGGTCACCTCATTCTGCTTCTGTTGGTATCTTTGGGGGTGATTCAGGTCTTATTTGTTCTTCAGGTAAAACTACAGAGGAAAGTTTGGCAGCTTGATCTACCCTTTCTGTGGTCCCATCTTGCACAGGATGTCCCTCTGGATGGCCTCAGGTTCTTAGAAGTGTATCCATGGTTCTTTAGTCCTTTCAACTGTTGCTTATCATTGAAGAACCTTATTTTCACCTTATAGTCTCCTCAGCTTTCCTATCACACATGCAACCAAATCCTTTGATTAAATTCCCTCTATTTCATATACCCAGATAACTTTTGTTTTCATAACTAGAGACTGTGATGGATGATAATTTTCTAAAGAGTAGGAGATTTCTTAGGTAACTTTAGTTATAACAGCCTTGGTCCTTGGTGAGGAATATTACCTTTTGGAGACTACCAGCAAAGGACTCATGGAAAAGGAAAAAAGTAGGGAACAGTCCTGTATGACATGATAAAGATGAAGTTGATGATGATAATGCTGTTGCTGTTGTCACTTGTTATGGCAATGACAACAGTATCCACAGTGAAGAAAGAACTGTAGAAGTAGCACATTATTATTGAATGGAGGTTTCGCACTCAGCCTTTGTCATCAAAACCAGTAGTATGAGTAAGCAATCGGCCACCTTGTAGCTGTGAACTTAGATAAGCCATTTCACTGCTCTGTCTTGGTTGTTTTGTCTGTAATGTGAGGATGATAATAGATACTTTATGGATTTGGGAGAATATTTGATAAGGAAAATCTGTGTCCTAAGATGGCTGATGAGCCAGCGAGAGAGTCCCAGTCCTTGCCCCAGGGCTCTTGCAGGTTCTTTTCCCTGCTCTGCTTCCTGCGTGGACCAATCCAGGTTCTCTTCCCTGCCCCGCTTCACGCACATGCCAAAAGTGCCAAGTATGCGGAAGTAGATATGTATAAATTGCCCCCTTTGTTTGTGCTCTGGGCTCAGACTTTTGGAGACCACTCTCCTCTGAGCCCACCAGTGTTAAATAAACCTATCCTCCAAGATCTCTGGGTGCCACTTGGTTCTTCCATCAGGCGATCCAGTCCAGGTTCCGTAACATATTAAATAAGATATACAGAAAAAGCTGATAATTTGGCATATAGGAATGCTTAATAAATGGTAGCAATAAGGCTAATCTTTTATATTGAACTCAAGTATTACTAACAAATGATTCTGCCTTTCCTAAAAACGAGCATTCACTTTTTAAAAATTGAAGTCTTTTAATATTTGTCTGGGATTCAACTTTTTTACACTTCTTTTTACTTATGATTGTAATGCAATGCTTGCCTCACATAAGGAACTCCAAATATTGCTTCTTCCTAACTCTTGTCTTGCCCGGCTCCACCTTTCTGATGGATTTCACTTTGCAAATCCGGACTCTAGACTCCTCATGCACCTATACCGCACACTTGATACCAAGCTCTGCCTACCTGGTTGGACTCTTTCCAGTTATATGCTGCTGGGCTGCTCCTATGCCAGGGAAACCCTTCTTGCTTCATTTAACCCTTCTGTGCTGAGCTATAGAAGACACAACAGGAGCCACTTTGCATATTATTTGTGAGCACTTACGTGCTTGAGGACAATGGTAATATTCTACTTTTAGCATAAAAAGAAAGATACTTCCCCTGGACATTGGAGACTATTGAACAAACTCTTGTTCCCCTTGTTCTTTGAAACAATGACTAAAGCCGTTTTCTGAAAATGAGTATTGTTAATCATTGGATCATTAACCTTTACAATGTCAATGTGTTCTCCATATCAAATTCAGTTAAATGACTGCTGGAGGTAACAGTTAAGGGAACATTTCACATAGACGAACATATTAATGCTTTATTTAGTTCTAAATGCACTGTGAAGGATTTAGGTGAGGACTAAGCTATGTTAAGAAAGCAAAATACCTGAAAGAACAATCTCACAGCAGAGAAGTGGGAATTCGATAGATAAAATGTAGACTGCCAAAATCCTTCACATTTCTTTCTTCCCTACTTTTCTCTGTAACTCATAGTTTGCTTTCTTCCTTTCAATAGAGAACACACACTAACCAGCTTGCATAGGAGTAAAGAAAGGCTTGTGTGTGTGTGTGTGTGTGTGTGTGTGTGTACAAGTACACTGAAGCCCATTACTGTAATGGGCATCTCTTGCATTCTGGATGAAAACAATTAGTCTCTTCTTGTCTTCTACCTGCACCTGTCTCCTGGTTCAGTATCATATTTTATTTATTTAGTTTATTATTACTATTTTTTAAAGATTTTATTTATTCATTTGAGACAGAGATACAGAGAGAGAGCATGAGAGGGGGGAGAGGCAGAGGCAGAGGGAGAGGGAAAAGCAGACTCCCCACTGAGCCGGGAGCCTGACATGGGACTTGATCCCAGGACCTAGAGATCATGACCTGAGCTGAAGGCAAACGCTTAACCATCTAAGCCACCCAGGTGACCCCAGTACTGCATTTTACATCCTTTCCCCAACTTGTTCCCATGCTCCACTGGTTCAGATCATGTTGGAGTTCATGAGTAATGAGTTTAGATTTTGTATTACAAGAGTAAGTCATTGTTCAAATTAACTCCTTACATTTACATTTTTATCAGAAGAATTTGTGAAATAATTTCTCTAAATTTTAATATATTTTATATTAAGGAATCCATGTTGGAAATCAATTAATATTAATAATACATGCTTACTAATTATTCTGATTAGTTTTCTATCAGTGTATGAACAGCATATTAAAAATCAAATATATATGCTATTAATGTTTCCTGAGTATTCTGTGGCTAGCTTTCTATTAGTGTATAAGTAACATAGTAGAAGTCAGTCAAATATATATGCTATACTTGCTCTGAACACTGAGAAACACTTCCTATGTAGCAAACCAGCCACATTCATGGGAAGGAACTAGTGAAAATCTGATAATCTTAAGGCATACCATGTAGTGTAAATTCTCAGATCTAGAGTAGAGTCTTAACATAGCTACACATCAGAGACTCTTTACATGGATTTGACAAGATTGTGAGCTTTCCTCTCAAGAAAGAAAAGAAGAATAAAAGAGAACAAAGTGATCTTTTACAAGGAATAACTTGAACCAGATTTAATTATATAATAGCAAGTCATTTGCACACTTTTGTATTTTAACTAATACTCCTAACATATTATTAAAGAATGCTTCCAAACTGTTCCTGATGTTCCACTTTCACTGATAATCTCTGTTCCAGGACCCAACAAACACAGAAACCTGAAGGATTGGAACCAAAGGGAAAGATTCTGAGATTTAATATTTTGGAATTCAATCATCAAAGCCTTTCACTTTGTGAATACCATTAATCAACTCCAATCTTTCCTGCCACATACCCATCACTGATGTTAAGCTGCTTGTATGCAATGCCAGATCAACCAGTCAGCTTCATCAAGCAGATGAAAATGTCTGTCAAACCAATCACTCCAAGCTGTGGAGACAAGAAAACTTGGTGAATCAATTAATATTTCACTCTTCAGAAACACCGTTGGTGTCATGAGGACAAAGGCATTGATTATGTCTTGGTGAATACCTCCTGATGGAAGACTTCTTCCAGTCATGCTGGTGTGTGTGGACAATTTGTCTTCAGCTTATATCACTTCATATTCTACACCCTATTAGCCTTCTGTGAGGATACCTGGGCTCCTATTCTAGCTTTCCTTTAAAATCTGATTTCAAAATTAATCCACCTTATAAAAAAAGAAGTCAAAATTACACTGATTAAGATGCACACTAATATGTATGCAATTCCTTGGTATGAATTCTGCCTGATGTGTTTCCATAAATGCCTTAACTTTTAATATTATGCCTCAGATACCAGAGTGGAAGAGGTATTTCAGAGCATAGAGAAGTCTGTCTGGTAGCCCTGAAATCATTGATGCAGACAGCAGCTGATCTTCCCTACCTTTAAAACCTCCCATGCCAGTAGGTTTATGGGATGTTGTTTATCATTCAGAGCATTTCCTCATTTGAGCCTCTGCAGAGCTCTAAACTTAGGCATGTACGTTGAAGAGGGAAAACACAGAAAAGCTTGGAAAAATTATGTGACTTGTCAGGGTCTGTATATCTAGCTAGTGACTAAGCTGAGACTGGAGTTCAGACATTGTAGCCTCTAGCCCAGATTTGTTTTAATTATTTCAAATGTTTTACATCATTTTGAGAATAAACTGGAATATAAATTTGCTCATATTACTATGCCCTTAAGTAAGGCGAACACGTGTCTCAGTTTGCCTGGGGCATTCCAATTTATGTCATTGTTTAATTATTAATAGCACCCCCTTTTAACTCTCAGAAGTGTCAGTGTTTGGCTGTTAAAATCTTAAAGTTGAGGTAATTCTATATTTTAAGAGATTCCTATCTGAGAATAAGGTCTTAGTTCTTTAAAATAATTCATACCATAGTATTTTCATTAAACTTTTACCTACTGTGAAACCTTAGCTTTTATTTATTCCCATAAACTTTGACCTCAGATGTCCTTACAAATCCTAAGTGTTACACTGACTACTTTGGACTTGGAGTGTACAGTTGTGATAAACTGATATCTATGCCTAGACATGACCCTGCTTTTGTTCTGGTATTTAAGTTCTGGTATATTGCCTGCCTGTCTCTCCTGTCTTTGAACCTCTTCTCCTTCTAGGGTTTGGTTTTCTTTCTCGTATCTCAGCACCAATAGCTGGGAACAGCCTTTCCTTGTTATGTTTCTCTTTAATTAGCATGCTGTTCTATTTTTTTGAAAACTTCCGAATCCTTCGAAATGCTCTAACATTTTCTATAGCTATGCCCTCAATTCCGAAGCTTCATTATTCAGCTTGATAAGGGTAATAGTCCATGAGACTGGCCTTCCCAATGAGCTTCTACATGCAGTAGCTGAGGGATTTTCATGCCTAAATATCTGTGATCAAAATGCTGCTGGAGCTTTTAAGTTGTACTCCATCAATCCATTTGTCAACTAGAAAGGAAAAAAATTACTAATGACCCTATCCCCATCTCCTGAACGGTGACCTTGTCACTACATATCACTGTACCTTTCCACCATGTTCTCCATGATCTGGAGGCTACCTTGTTGGTCAATTTGAAGAGGAACTGGAAGCAAAGTAAATAAATCTGGGGTGGCTGAAGCTCTACTGCTCAAGGCCAAGCTATATCTACATTAACTAAAAAGTTAGTCTTGAATACCTTACTAAATTTCACTATGCCTCTGTTTCCTCATTTGCACAATGGAGATTGTTATAATATCTAAGCCACAGGGTTGTTGTGAAGATTTCATGAGTTACAATATGTGAAACACACAGTGAATGCTACCTATTAATACTATTAATATTTCGATCTACAAGGATCAGTTTGGTTAAAAGTAGCTAACATCCTGTGAATACTGATTGAACAGTCTATTTACTTTCAAGTAAAGTTCAGATAAGACCAAAGTTAATGTAGCATGGGCTTGCTTCTTGAAATAACCATTCTCTCTGCTTTTAGTAGTCACATGTTCTTGCTGCCTATCAAAAGAAACAGAGCTGAAAGAGAGGAGGTCAAAGGAGAAAGGCTAAGTTTGCATTGTAGGAAAACTGGCCACTATTTGATGCCTCTCTCTTACTGGAGAAACTAGGAATACTGAGTAGACCTGCATGGGTTTGGGGGAAAAAAACAAACAAACAAAGAAAAACAGGAGGAGAGATTGTCTATTATCAGAAGCAATGCACCAAAATCATGAGAATTGGGGAACCAAGGGGAGATTAATGAGAGGCCTCTAAAAGCTATAAAACTCAACCCAGCAGTAGATGTCAGGAGATAAAATCAAAAGCTAAGCAGTCTCAAAGCCAGACAAATGATGTCAGGAGAAAATATGAGAGGAAACTGTGAAATTTTAAGAATATGATACTACTAACCTAAATCAGAATACTTGATACATTTATATGTTGTAGGTGAATCCATCTGTAGCTGGACAGTCAGGGATAAAGAAATAAACTTCTCAGCATGAGCAATCTCACTGAAGGAACTGCTGTTTCCCTCTAGTAAGGAGGTCACTGGAATGGCTACTCTGAGACTGACAACCCCATCCTTGGCTTATGATACCTTGAAAAAAAAAAGAGGTATCCACTTACTGATTCTTTCATCTCTGTTTATTGGAAGTATTTTGTGTAAATAAAGACCTGTAAAAAAGCATAGATAGGATGTATTTATATAAAGATAGTATGTGAGTTCACTCTGTTATCCTATTCAAACAGAAGACAGACCAAGGTAAAAATCAGATCATGTTGGATGTGAGTTAATGAGCCATTTATGACTGAAATTGACAAAGTGCAATACTGAGATAACTAACAGAAGACTTTTTTTTTTTTTTTAAGATTTTATTTATTTGAGAGAGAGAGCACAAGCAGGGGGAGCAGCAGAGGGAGAGGGAGAAGCAGGCTCCCCGCTGAGCAGGGAGCCCAATACGGGGCTCAATCCCAGGACCCTGGGATCAGGACCTGAGCCGAAGGCAGCCGCTTAACCGACTGAACCACCCAGGTGTCCCAACAGAAGACTTTCTGATGAAAATCAATAGTGAGTCATACTACAATGATTGAGAAGGACAAAGTTAAGCAGAATGACTACTGGAGGAAAAGGAGAAAGACACCATATGCAAAATGAAAAGTAAGTATTAGGAAAGATAATTGTTTACAGAAAGTAGTAAGACTTGAGGAGAAGACTAAAAGTCTTTTGATTCAGTGTCTATGTGTAGCATAGTAATTGTACACATCTGAATCAGCTTCACTAAATAAATATCTATGACAAGAAGCAGAAGTATGTTCCAACTAGTTCAAGTAGAAATAGTATTACAAAGGTACAGGGAATGCTATGGTATCCAACTGTAGTAAGTCCATTTGTCATGGAAAATGGAGAATCATCAGGGAACTGTTCTCTCTGTGCTTTGAAGCATAGAATTTTTCTGAATATTTACTTTGGTATCTTTTATTCATTCATTTATTTATTTACTTTTACTCTGGTTTCTTCCTCTGTGGGACTCTCAGCTTGCACATGGCTTTAAGTTTCCATATTGCCCATTCTGGACTTACCCCTAATGATTTTGGAAATTAGTTCCCAGATCTAACAATTCAATTGTTAAAACTGTTCAGGGATCCATATTTAAGTTTCCTGGGGAGAAGATTTGATTGGTTTTGCCCTGACCATATATATATACATGTATATATATATACATGTCACACCAGGTCTAAACTACTATGGTCAAAGGGTTGTTTCATCCTGCATTAATATTCTTAGGGTGTGTTGAAACAAAAAGTTTCAAAGATGGAAATGTAAACTGTGTAGGTATACCAGCTTGGGTCTTTCAGTTATCAAAGTCAATGAATTCTTTTCATTCTTTATTCTTCCAAAACTACTTAGAAAGTTAATACTTTTAATTCCCTTTCCCACCTTGTCCTCCATGTAGATTTTTTATTCTTTTATATTCCTAACATGTGAATAGTAACTGATTCTGGATTAATTTCAAAAACTGAATATTTAAAAAATATTTTTAATAATGCCCTTCCTCAATTTTCTCCTTGACTTTCTAAACATTTATTTTTCTTCTGTCTACTTTACTGTCACTATCTAAGGAGAAGTACCTTAAATTTTAACCTGCAGATATTTCTATGGCTCTACCCCCAGCTTTGTTTTCTTGTATCTCAAGCTATTCCAGTTCCAGTAGGAGCAATCACATTCTCAGTTTTAATTGCTACTTCTTTATGGGTGATGTTTTCACCTCTACTCCAACCCCTAACTCTCATCTAAAATAGAAACTGACTGCCCATTTATCTAAAGTAAAATACCATTGTACAAATTCTGAATGTTTCTCAGACAATTCAGCCTTACTAAGTCAAAATCTGCACATATTATCTCCAACTGTTTAGCTTTATTTTTTATTGAAGGAGATAGAGACCGGGGTCTGAGTTCTTAGACCTTAAAACAATTTCCCGAAGATGTAGATTGCTTTTATGCATGGCAGAGTATAATAGCTAAATGTATAAACTCCAGAGCAAAAGATTTGTGCTTCTAATTTCAACTCTTTCATTTGTTGAATTCTCTAAGGAAGAATATAACTTTTCAGTTCCTAAATTTTCTCCTCAGTAAAAAAGGGTAATTATAGGAACTACTTTATATTTTATTATAAAGATTGGCCAAGATACAGGATGTGATCTGCTGAAGTTCCTACTGATGTCATATGAATTCTTTGGATTGGTAAATAAGGAGTCATATGTTGAGTCATACATGATTTTTCCTAGTCTGTTTATATTTTCTATTAGCATGCAATAGCCGCTGAATGAAACATGCAAGCTGTACAAAAATTCAAGATAAAACAAATTCACTCTAATTCTTCCTTCTGAATCAGTTCGGCCATATGCTTTGTCTTAGAAGTTCTTGATTCTTACCAATCCCTTTACATTACTCCTTTGTCTTCATAATTCAGTAGATTCATCCTTTCCTTTCAACCTCATTAATTAACATACATTCAGCTTTTTTAAAGGATATTACTCTAAGTCTTTATTATTTTTTTATTGAGGTGTAACTGATATATAACATTATATTAGTTTCAGGTGTACAACATAATGATTTGACACTTGCATAGTGAAATGATCATGACACTGAATCTAGTTACATTCCATTACCACACAAAGTTACAGTTTTTTTCTTGTGATGAGAACTTTTAAAATTTACTCTTAGCCACTTTCATATACGCAATCAATATTATTGACTATAGTCACCATGTTGTCCATTGTATCCCCAACACTTATTCATTTTATAACTGGAAGTTTGTACCTCTTGATCCCCTTCACCCATTTCACCTACCTCCTACCTTCCTCCCCTCTAGCAAACACAAATCTGTTCTCAGGAATTTTGAGTTTTGTTTTATATTGTTTGTTCATTTGTTTTTTTGGATTCCACATATAAATGAAATTAGACAATGGTCTAATTATTTTTTGGATTCCACATATAAATGAATTTAGACAAATCAAATTAGACAAATTTGTCTTTGTTATTTCTTTTCTTTTTGGTAATAGCCATTATAACAAGTGTGAGATGATGTCTCATTGTGGTTTTGAGTTGCATTTCCCTGATGATTAGTGATGTTGAACATCTTTTCATGTGTTTGTTGGCCATCTGTAGATCTTCTTTGGAAAAAGTGTCTATTCAGGTCCTCTTTCCATTTTTTAATTGGATCATTTGTTTTTCTTTGCTATTGAGTTGTATGAGTTTTTAGATATTTTGTATATTAACCCCTTATCAGATGTATGATTTGCAAATATCTTCTCCCACTGAGTAGGTTGCCTTTTCATATTGTTGATGGTTTCCTTTGTTGTGCAGAAACCTTATAGTTTGATGTAGTCCCAATTATTTTTTTGTTTTTATTGTCTTTGCTTTTGTTGCCTTTGCTTTTAGAGTCAGACTGATGCAAGGAACTTATCTCCTACATTTTTTTCTAGGAATTTTATTGTTTCAAGTCTTACATTTAAGCCTTTAATCCATTTTGAGGTAATTTTTGTATATGGTACAAGAGAGTGGTCCAGTTTCATTCTTTTGTAGGTGGCTGTCCAGTTTTCCCAGCACCATTTACTGAAGAAATTGTTCTTTTCCCTTGTATATTCTTGCTTCTTTTGTTCTAAATTAATTGACCATGTACATAAGGGTTTATTTCTGAACTCTCTATTCTGTTCCAGTGATCTATGTGTCTGTCTTTTATGCCACTACCATAATGTTTTGATTACTATATATTTGTAATATAGTTTGAAATCAAGGACCATAATGCCTCCAGTTTTGTTCTTCTTTCTCAAGATTGCTTTGGCTATTCAGGGTTTTTTGTGGTTCCATGCAAATCTTAGTATTGTTTGTTCTATTTCTGTGAAAAGTGTCATTGGAATTTTGATAGGAATTGCAATGAATCTGTAGATTGCTTTGGATAATATGGACATTTTAACAATATTAATTCTTCTAATTCATGAACATGGAATACCTTTTCATTTATTTGTGTCTTTTTAAATTTCTCATAGTTTTCAGTGTATAGGTCTTTCATCTCCTTAAATTTTTTCCTAGGTATTTTATTCTTTTTAATGCAATTGTAAGTGGAACTGTTTTCTTAATTTCTCATACAGTTCATTGTTACTGTATAGAAACACAACTGATTTTTGTACATTGATTTTGCAACTTTACTGAATTTATTTATTAGTTCTAACAGGTTTTTGGTGGAGACATTAGGGTTTTCTTCGTATAAAATCATATGATTTGAAAATAGCGACAGTTTGACTTCTTCCTTTCCAATTCAGATGACTTTTGTTTTTCTTGCCTAATTGTTCTGGCTAGAACTTCAGTAATATGTTGAATAAAAGTGGCAAGAGTGGGCATCCTTGTCTTGTTCCTGATCTTGGAAGAAAAGCTTTCAGCATTTCACTATTGAGTAAAATGTTAGCTGGGGCCTGTCATATATGGCCTTTATTAAACTGAGGTATATTCTCTCTATACCCACTTTGTTAAGTTTTTATTATAAATGGATGTTGAATTTTATCAAATGCATTTTCTGCATCTATTGAGATGACAAAATAATTTTTATTCTACATTTTGTTAATTTGGTATATCACACTGATAGATTTGTAGATTTTAAACCATCCTTGCATCCCTGGAATAAATCCCACTGAATTATAGTGTATGATCCTTCTAATGTATTGTTGTATTCATTTCACTAATATTTTGTGGAGGGTCTTTGTATATATGTTCATCAGAGATATTGGCCTATAATTTTCCTTCTTTCTTTTTTTTTTCTTTTCCTTTGTGTGTGTGTGTGTGTGTGTGTATGTGTGTGTTCTCTTCTGATTTTGGTATCAGGGTAATGCTGGGTTCATAAAATGAATTTGGAAGGATTCTTTCCTCTTCAATTTTCTGGAAGAGTTTGATAAGGATATGTATTAAATCATCTTTGCAAGTTTGGTAGAATATACCAATGAAGCTATCTGGTCTTGGACTTTTGTTTGTTAGGCAGTTTTGGATTATTGATTAAATCTCCTTACTAGTAATAGGTCTGTTCAGATTTTCTATTTCTTCATTTTTTTTCAAGTGTTCTTCTATTTCTTCGTGTATGTTTCTAGGAATTTATTTCTTCTACATTGTCTAATTTGTTTGCACATAACTGTTCATAGTAGTCTCTTCTGGTCTTTAGTACCTGTGTTACCATTTGTAACTTATCCTCTATAATTTCTGATTTTGTTTATTTGAGCCCTCTTTTTCTTAGTCTAGCTAAATGTTTGTCAATTTTATCTTTTCAAAGAACCAGCTCTTACTTTCATTGATCTTCTCTATTATCTTTTTAGTTGCTATCTCATTTATTTTTTTTTTCCAGCCTAATCATTATAATTTCTTTCCTTCTACTAACTTCGGGCTTTATTTGTTCTTCTCGTTCTAGTTCCTTTAGGTGTAAAGTTAGACTGTTTGAAATGTTTCTTGTTTCTTGAGGTAGGCCTGTCTTGCTATGAACTTCCCTCTTAGAATTGTTTTTATAAAGGATCCTATAGATTTTGGTATGTTGTATTTTCATTTTCATTTATCTCCAGGCATTTTTTGACTTATCCTTTGATTTCTTCATTGACTCATTGGTTGTTCAGTAGCATATTGTTTAATCTCTACATACTTGTGATTTTTCCAGTTTTCTTCTTGTAATTGATTTCTAGTTTAATACTAACCATATGCTTGATATGGTTTCAATCTTCTTAAATTTATTGAGATTTGTTTTGAGGCCTAACATATGATCTGGCCTGGAGAACATTCCTTGTACACTTAAGAATGTGTATTCACATGCTTTTGGGTAGAATGTTCTCTATATATCTATTATATCCATCTGGTCTAATGTGTCATTTAAGGCTGATGTTTTCTTATTGATTTTCTGTGGATGATCTATCCATTGATGTAAGTGGGGTATTAACAACCCCTACTATTATATTGCTGCCACTTCCTCCTTTTAGTTCTGTTAATATTTGCTTTACATTTATATTTTTTAAAATATAAAATCTTATATTTGGTATGGTATTTCTTTACTAGGAATTCAAAATATCTTTTAACTTGTTCTTGCTACTTATCAGGATCATTATAATTTTTGTTGGTGCAATGGTTACAAAGTTGCAAAGGTTTTAAGTAATCCACTCTATCTGTATTATATTATCTTATATTTTCTAACTGTGCTATTTGAGGGCACAAGTTTGAAGAACAAGATGATTTTCAGAAATGCAAATGCCTCTGTGTGTGTGTGTGTGTGTGTGTGTATGTGTATGTGTAGTGTTTAGAACAGAATGTGGCCTATAGAGTACATTTTAGGAAATTTCTACCTCATTCATAGCCATAATATAAGTCCTAAAATACAATTTATCTTAAATAGTGGGATGGGCCATATTTTCTCTAAACAGACTTTTTGGCCTAGACTATCAATATCCTTCTTGGCCTCTTTCTCCTTAACTTTTCCTTAAGAACTTAACAATCTAATGGTAAAAGGACACATTAAAGAAAATAAATTCAAAGATATATATAATGCATTTTCCCTAAGGCTTATAATAGAGTATCCCTGAATCACCCATTCCATATCTCTTTAAAGACTCCAGTTGACCTCATTCCACCACCAGATGTACACAGTGCATTTGCCATTTTAGGAATAGAAGGTGCCACCTATCAGTTTTAACACACTATTTGCATAAATCTTAAGATAAAGAAAAGATCATAAATTATTAGCAAATACATTCCCATGCCACTTCTATTTGTTGTACTTTTATTTCTCCTTCTGGAAGCTTTGTGCAGGCAATGTTGTCTTTTAAATCCCTCCCCGCTGCGCCTGGCTGGCTGAGTCGTTAAAAGTCTGCCTTCGGCTCAGGTCATGATCTCAGGGTCCTGGAATCGAGCTCTGCATTGGGCTCTCTGCTCAGTGGGGAGCGTGCTTCTCCCTCTCCCACTCCCCCTGCTGGTGTTCCCTTTCCCACTGTGTCTCTCTCTGTCAAATAAATAAAATCTTAAAAAAAAAAAATCCCTCCCTACTGCCACAGCCATATTAGATTTTCTTTACCTACTTGGGACTCAGAAATGTAATGTAAATTTAAATCCTTGAAATGATTCTTTATAAGATATTGGAACCCTTTTGTGTTTATTTAAAATCCAAATTACCCACAAAATTTCTGATTCATTATATCTGCCCTTGTGTCTCCATTTAATACATGCAAGAATTTTGATGCACTACCTTAATTGAGAAACACTATCAGAGATTAGCTTCTCTAATCAACACTTGGTGTAAACTTCTACCTTCTCCTATGTTTTATTTTGGCACATCACATCTCTTAATTGCAGGAACTCAACCTCAAAATCTCTTTATCTTCATCTGTTGCCTTTCTCTCATTCCCCATGTTTAATCAGTTGGCAAATTCATAGTTTAAATTCTGCAAAAATGCTTAAATCATCCCTTTCCCTCCCAGTAATTCTGCAATGTCTGCACAGAAAATCCAGGCACCTCTCATCTAAAAGAATATTTTTGCTTTAAATCATCCCTTTTTCCTCTCCCTCAAGATCAATCTTCAGTCTTCTTCCTAGAAACCAAATGATTATTAGTTATTACATCAAAGAATTTATACAATCACCACATTCTCTTTATTAGAAAGGCACAGTGACTGTATCTGTATATATGTGTGTATATATGTACACATATACACATAAATATAATGTATGTTAATAATTAGGAATTGGCTTTTGCAATTATGTAAGTTAGAAAGCAAAATCTGCAGTGTGGGCCAGCAGGCAGAAGACCCAGGAGAGAAAATGGTGCATTCCCTGTCTGAAGGCAGTCTTGCTCAGGGAGGCCAGTCTTTTTTTCTACTCAGGCTTTCAACTGATTGGATGAGGCCCACCCATACTAGAAAGGACAATCAGCTTTGCTCAAATTTCACCAAATATTAATCTCTTCCAAAAACACTCTCCAAGTTGACACATAAAATGAATCATTACACCCTTTAGAACCTCAATCTAGCCAATCACATTTACTATATCCTCCATTTTGCCTGCTACACACCCTATGTTCTAGATATACTGAACACCCTTTCTTTTCCTCTAGTAATTGGAATATATATTTATTAAGTACCTATTTGGTGTTAGACACGAAGAAGAATATGAAAATAGGCTACAATTTTTATCCCTTTGCCTCTTTGCCTTTGTTCACACTTTCCATTCTTTGGAATTCCTCCCAGTTTTCCACCCAAGATCAATACTGAGAAGTAGAACTCTGTTCAACTATCAAAAAATGTTCTCAAATCCTCCTTCTTTCTTTAAATCATTCTATATCATTACTATATTTAGAAACTCCCTCTTTTTCAATTGTGCATCGTGCCATGTATTATTAATTTTTGAATTAAGCTTATAGCACTTTTTGGTATATATGTGTGTGTTTGTGTGCATACATGTACATACCTGTTTTTATCTATCTATCATCTATCTATTATCTATCTATCTATCTATCATCACCATGATTGACTGAAGGAATTTTGCACCTTACAGTAATTAACCCCACTCCTGGTATATGGGAAAGTTAAAAATGGACAAATAGAAACAACACCAGAGAAAATAGACTTAGTATATTGCTTCTGTTTTATTCAGAAAAATATATAAGGGTTTTGTACCCATGCAGAATAAAAAGTTCACACACTAGAACAGAGTAGTGATAGTACATTCTCTGTACAATTTTGTTCCATTAAGTCTAGGACCCTTAAATAGGGACTGTAGCTTCCTCAACATAGAGAAGATTCTGTGCTATTTGTTTCTCAAAGGGAAATTTTTAAACAATCATGTGTTTAAGGAAAACAACATTCTGAGTTTTTTGTCAGATTTTCTTATGACATAGTACAAGTATCTCAGTTTTTCTTTTCTAAACACCCATATTTTTATTTTATATTTTTTGGATTATATGTTCCTTTTCCAGTTTTAGCAGGGGATGATCAATAAAACTGAGGGATCAAGGTAAACAAAGGAGCCTTTTTCAGGTAATTTTTCTCAATTATCTGGTCAAGTTTCTAGATTACACAATTTTATGGGGTCACAAATATTATCCAATATCAGTAATTTTCAAAACTGGATGCATTATAAATCTTCGAGTGGTCTCAGAATAAACTGCTAAGCTCCATACTTACATATTTTTTCACATCTACCCTATATTTTTACTTAATAGAATCTCAGATTTCATAATTTAACACATGTTCCTAATGATCTGTTACATTCTCTTGGCAGATTTCTCAGATTTCAAATGAAATCTGTAGTAAATCAATATTAGAATACATTTGAACCCAGATCTCCTGAGTGCTAGTTTGCAAGTCGGCTAGTTAACATTGTTTCTTCTAATAATAGATGACATATTGTATTAACCTGGCTAATAAGGAGGCAAATTTATTGAACTTCAACTTGGCAAAAGCCATAGGTCCCAAGATCCAAATATTCCACAGGAAACACCTGTGCTTCCATTTTCCTGGGCAAACCATTAGCATGATGAAAATGTGATTTCTGTAGAGGGGACAGAGTGATCAATTTAAAATAAAGCCAGAAGAATTAGCCTCATATATACGGCATTACATTTAGCTTAATTAGGAGATAAGCCAGGATGCATAGTATCTTGTCTTTGTGCAAATTCTCAAAAAAACGGCAGAAGGAAAGAAATGGTATGACAATCTGGAAGAGCTGACAGAGCCAATAAAAAATTCAACTGACATAAGTCCACATATAAGGTGTAATTTGCTAATAGACTGGCACATTGAGCATCTTGGAAATAAAATTAGGAAGCAAATTCCCTTACATTCAAAAGGTACAAAGAATTAGTGGAGTTAATAGGTTTTATGGAAGCATTTGCTGGTAGTTTGCTCTAACTGACTGCAAAGACTAACCCTGTAATTGCAGAATAATGAAGTACAATCCAAGTCAGGGATGATAATGTCCATGAATGGCAATAACTTTATCAGCTAAAAAAGGATTTTCTAGAGCTGCTTGATCCAAACAAGATGATTCAGTTAAAGGTACACATATTTTCTAATTACGATAGTCTGCTGGTATCAGTGGAGAAAGATAGGAAAAAAGGAAGAAAATGTGCAGATAAACAGTATGATTCCAAGTTAGCTTGTAAATCTGAGACTGTATAAATGGTGGCCAAAGAACTGTGTTTCTATTTATTTAATAAATCATAAGATTGCTATTCTCCTTAGAATATTATTATCCCAGGATCTAATTGTTTGAGAAAGATGGTACAGAAGAGTGCCCTGAGATTTTGAGATTGTTTTCAGTATTTTTTAAAAATTTTATTTATTTTGAAAGAGAGAGAGAGAGAGCAAAGGCATGTGAATGGGGGAAAGGGCAGAGTCAGAGGGAGAGAGAGAATCTCAAGCAGACTCCAGGCTGAGTGTGGAGCCCAGTGCGGGGCTCAATCTCACAATCCTGAGTTCATGATCTGAGCAGAAATCAAGAGTCAGATGTTCAACCGACTGAGCCACACAGGCACCCTAGTTTTCAGTATTTTTTAAAGTTACTTTGTTTTATTGGGAAACAGTGAAGTACAGTTTATACCCTCTATATAAGTTGTTTGGCCTTTTCCCAGGCTTAGAATTATGGAACTTTAGAAAGAGACCTGAGTCATTTAAAGAAGTAGTTCCCAAATGCTGGTATATAGGGAAGTGCTAAGTTGGAAGTATCAGAATCAGCTGGGGAAACTGTGAAATACAGAAGCCTGGATCCCATTAATAAAAATGTTGATTCAGTAAGATGGAGAAGGGGTCCAGGAATCGTAAATCACATTGGGTGACCCAGATATACAGACATTTTAGAAACTTTGTGTTAGATCACATGAAGTCTTTACAGTGTCTTAGAAAAAAATATTTTTAGCCCCCCCACCCCATTTTTAAAAAATCTCTTAGGAGAAGGACTTAACACACAAATCATACTTTAAAATATATCTTTACATTGAATCACTAGTGTCCCTTAATAACCCAAAAAATTGGCTTTTGTTTTGACCACGGGAATAAATCTATCTGCACATTTCTTCCCCAACCAAGTGTGTGTGTGTGTATGTCACTAAATTCCAGTACACAAGCACACAAAAGGAACTTAGTTCTTTGCTTCTCACCTCAGCTTCATTTCTACTATTTCTAATTTACTGATTACAGTAAAAGACATATGGCCATTTGCCAAGGAAGCTGACCTGGAGCACTCATGTCAGGATACAGTCAAGCTTTGACCTATTCATAGCACCCTGTCATAAAAAGTATAATGATACACTAAAGCATATGTCTCTTTCTACAAAAATTAAATAATTTTTCTGCCTGGAATATAGAGTCAAAGTATTTAGACTGAAAAAGATGTCATTAATACCTCCCTGTTCCACCAATAAGCTGAAACCTAGGGAAATATCCAAAATAATTAAAATAATCACATTTAATTAAAAGAAATAGCGGGTGCCTGGGGGACTCAGTTGGTTAAGCGACTGCCTTCGGCTCAGGTCATGATCCTGGAGTCCCAGGATTGAGTCCCGCATCGGGATCCCTGCTCGGCAGGGAGTCTGCTTCTCCCTCTGACCCTCCCCCGTCTCATGCTCTCTCTCTCTATCTCATTCTCTCTCTCAAATAAATAAATAAAATCTTTAAAAATAAAAAAAAGAAATAGCAAAACTGCAGCATTTTAAAAAAGATCTTATTTATTTATTTATTTATTTATTATCAGAGAGAGAGACAGAGCACAAGCAGGGGGTGCAGAGGCAGAGGGAGAAGCAGGCTTCCTGCTGAGCAAGCAGCCCCATGCGGGACTGGATCCCAGGACCCTGGGATCATGACCTGAGCCAAAGGCAGACGCTTAACTGACTGAACCATCCAGACTTCCCAAAACTGCAGCATTTTAAAAGTTGTGTCTGTGTATATGTGTGAGTGTGTGTCTAGAGTACATGGCATAGAAAAGAGGGTTGCTGAGAGTTGGGATTAATATTTTTATGAATGTTTTTAGTCAGGCTAAATAGGACAAATCTAGGTGAAGCCATTGCAACACTGTGATATTCAATCTATCAAATTCTAAAATAATGTTCATTTGGCTATTGTGGAAGTGAAAACAAATCATAAACATGAAAACCACCTACTCATTTGGGATTTGGCAATTTTTTCATCTAGTGTTCAGAAATCACCCATGAGACACTTTTTCCTTACGAATAACACTGAATATATTTTGGTTGAATTCATGTAGTACAAACTCAGGTAAGGTTCCTGCCCAAACAGTTGTGGGCATATTTATCAACCTTCAGCCTTCACAGGGAACTCTATGTACCTGGTTTTGAAAGGGACAGTGACTATGATGATAACAAGACAGGTATGGTTAATATCTAGATTAAATCTACTCTTGCTTCTATTTCTCCACACAGGACTCCAGGCAGGATACAAAACTATGTCTATACAAAACTGTGAAAACTTTTGGCACTTTCCCTTTACTTTATTCTTATTCCTTGTAAATACTGCTCTTTTCTTAACTTTTTTTTTTTTCCTTTGAAGAACCTTTACAGGTACTGTTCCCATTCAAGTCTAAGTGATAGAAAAAAGCTCAGGTATGGTCCTTCTCACAAGTTTATGTGTATTTTAACAGGAATCAAAAGTTTCCCTAAATGGATTTACATCTTAACTATGGAATTTCAGGCCCTTTACTGTTCATTCACTTACCACGCATATGCCTATGTGCCAAGACTTCATCCAGAACCAGTCTATGAAAATGAATGATGCCCAGTGTTCCTGCCACTAAGGAATCCAGAGTCATGTATGGGAAACAGACAAGTAAAAATGACCAGCTGCATATAATATAGTTAATGAAAGTTCTGGGAGGAGAGAGCCGGGGCATTTCATTACATCTGGAAAGTGTGTTTGTCTGTATGTATATGCACATGAGGTGACACATTCAGGGCTGGGATAGGGAAGATCTTTTATTAGAAGGAAGGCATGGCTTTGACTTGAGGGTTGAGAAGTAGGTTGATGGGGAAGTGCAGGAGAGCAACATTCATGTTGGAACAAACATATGGGTAGAGACAGAGGGAAAAGAAAGAGGAATGTCTTTGAAGAATAATGTGTGGCTTGAAAAACCAAATGAATGGGAGAGGAGATAAGAAGGAATAAGGAAAAAAGGAACAATAATCATGAACAACCAATGGCTTTCAGCTCCTGAAAGCTGACATCGAAGACAAGCCATTCTACAACTGAAGAAAATATTTTTTGCGTATCTGTTTTCCTTTGGGCTACCAAGAACCAGAGGCAGTTCAATTTAATCATTTTTCTATTTTTTAATTTTATTTTTTTAGAAAAGGAGAGAGAGGGAGAGAGGGAGGGAGGCTGGAAGGGAGGGAGAGAGAGAGAGAGAGAAAGGGGAGAGGGGTAGAGGAAGAGGGAGAGAGAGAATCTTCAGCAGGCTCCATGCTCAGTGCAGAGCCTGACGTGGGGCTCAATCTTATGACCCTGAGCTCATTAACGGAGCCGAAATCAAGATTCAGACACTTAATTGACCGAGCTACCCAGGTGCCTTTATTTCTCATTTCTTGATCAATTAGAAAACAGAACAAATTACTGAACAGGTATTTTATAGGACAAGATATCAATAATGGGTGATAAGCACTAAGTCCTTCATTTGATTAAGTTACTAATATCATCACTACCTGCAGAGATTGTTTTTTATTGTTTGTTTTGGTATTTCACTATGGTAGTAAAAAATTAAATGCCTTTAGGGGTCAGGAGGATAACATAAGTGAGTGAAATGTTGGCAAATGAATTGAGGGCTTAGGTCACTTTACTGTGAAAAGCCACTATTCATCTCACAAAGACATTGTTACAAGGATAGGCCCAATATTGGCAAGTCCTTTGGTTTTCCAAGAGAGGTCAGGAATCTGTATTTTTAATATAAAACCTGACTTTTGTATGATTGCCATTATTTAAATTTTGGGGGAGGAAGGGATAGAGACAGGAAGGCTTTCCTGGCAAACAAGCCACATCTTTGGATTGGATTTACCCTGAAGATCAGTATTCGATCTCTGAGTTACAGCTTCTCTCTGTCCTAGAAATGGAAACTTTACATCTGTTCACTAATCTGGATTTCTCACGTTTGACCATTATGATCATCAAAAAACCACACATAAAGGAAACTAAAACATAATTTGATTGATTCTACTGCGGTGAGTAAATGTGGTAGAACAAAGAATAAGGGAATTTCTTATCATCCAGCAGAGGGGGAAGGAGAAACTTATCTTGACATCTGTTTTTTATAAGTCTATTCAGTCTCTTCTAAAGGTGACATAAAATTGGAGTTGTCTTCCTTTCTATTGCCTTCCACAGTAGCGTATAATTCAGTGGAATTCAGCTATCAGAACCTATGGCAACATTTTTATGCTTTCTGGAAGAAAAAGATTGGGGAGGGAGAAAACCACATTTTCCTGTTTTGAGATCAAGTGTAAACTAAAATTAAATGTGTACAAGTTTTCTCTAAATGATCCATGCTGGTAAACAGTTGTCCCAGAAGAACAATTCTGAAAAATTTCCTAGGTTTTTAGAATAACATAATCTATGTATGTATAGGTTTTGAGATACATAACTAATTAGCTTATTTCAATTCTCCAAACAAAGGTAGTACCATGAACCCACTCTGACATTTAAGCTTCACTGTACGCACTGTCCCAAGTAGCAAGAGATGAAAACACACATTACAATGGTCAAGGCTCATATTTGAATAAATCAGAAGAGTATACACTTGATATTCCTCAGATTAGGACAGGCTCTCAGCAATATTGTGGTATAACAGAGTTCTGATTCTAACCAAGCAAACTACAGAAATATTTAAATATATTAAAGTTATTAATATAGTTAGTAATTTATTCATGATCACTAATGACTTCAAAGTGAGCTAGAAACACATAATTCATACTAGAGAGCAGTGTATTGCCAGAGACTTATCTGTGAATTGTTTTTGTTGGTCTCAAATCCAAATATACCTCAATATTATCAGTATTTTGTATATTTTTTTTAGTTTTTATTTTTATCAAAGTTATATTTTTTAAACATTTGAAATATCAAATAGTAGTACTAAGATGTGTACAACAAAATACAACAGTCCTCTGCTTCAACTTCCTCTAGATACCTGTCCTGATCATGTCATCTGCGAAGAGTAACTATATGACTTCTTTGCCAATCTGAATGCTTTTGATTTTTTTTGTTGTCTAATTGCTGAGACTAGGACTTCTAGTATATGTTGAACAACAGTGGTGACACTGGGCATCTCTGTCATGTTCTTGACCTTAGGGGAAAAGCTCTGTTTTTCCCCATCAAGAATGATATTCGCTGTGGGCTTTTCGTGTATGGCTTTTATGATATTGAGCTATGTTCTTTCTATCCCTACACTGTGGAGAATTTTAATCAACCAATGATGCTGAATTTTGTCAAATGCTTTTTCTGCACCAATTGTGAGGATCATATGGTTCTTGTCCTTTCTTTTATTAATGTAATGTAGCATGTTGGTTGATTTGCGAATGTTGAATCACCCTTGCAGCCCAGGAATAAATCCCACTTGGTCATGGTGAAAAATCCTTTCAATGTACTGTTGGATTGTATTGGCTAGTATCTTGGTGAGAATTTTGGTATCCATGTTCATCAAGGATATTGGTCTGTAATTCTCCTTTTTGATGAGGTGTTTGTCTGGTTTTGGGATCAGGGATAGAATGAGTTTGGAAGTTTTCCTTCCATTTCGAATTTTTGAAAGAGCTTCAGAAGAGTAGGTATTAGTTTTTTAAATGTTTGGTAGAATTCCCCTGGGAAGCCATCTGGCTCTGGACTCTTGTCTGTTGGGAGATTTTTGATTACTGCTTCAATTTCCTTGCTGATTATGGGTCTGTTCAGGTTTTCTATTTCTTTCTTTTTCAGTTTTGGTAGGTTATAAGTTTCTAGGAATGCACCCACTTCTTCCAATTTGCCTAATTTGTTGGCATATAGTTGCTCATATGTTCTTAAAATTGTTTGGTATTTCCTTGGTGTTGGTCGTGATCTCTCCTCTTTCATTCATGATTTTATTTATTTGGGTTCTTTCTCTTTCCTTTTTGATAAGTTTGGCTAGGGGTTTATTGATCTTTCAAAGAACCAGCTTCTAGTTTCATTGATCTGTTCTTCTGGTTTCTATTTTATTGATTTCTGCTTATTTATTTATTTATTTCTCTTCTCCTGCTTGGTTTAGGCTTTATTTGCTGTTCTTTCTCCAGTTCCTTTAGGTGTAAGTTTAGGTTGTGTATTTGAGACTTTTCTAATTTTTTGAGAAAGGCTTGTATTGCTATGTACTTCCCTCTTAGGACAGCCTTTGCTGTATCCCAAAGGTTTTGAACAGTTGTGTTTTCATTTTCACTTGTTTCCATGAATTTTTTAAAATTCTTCTTTAATTTTCTGGTTGACCCATTCATTCTTTAGTAGTCCATTAGCGTGGTAAATGATTCTCCACCCCCTCACTTTCAGTCTGGAGGTGTCTTTAGGTCTAAAATGAGTCTCTTATAGACAGCATATGGATGGTTCTTGCTTTTTTATCCAATCTGATACCCTGTGCCTTTTGATTGGAGCATTTAGTCCATTTACATTCAGAGTAACTATTGAAAGATATGAATTTAGTGTCATTGTATTACCTGTAAAGTCCCTGTCTCTGTAGATAGTCTCTCTCTCTTTCCGGTCTGTTACTTTTAGGCTCTCTCTTCACTTACAGGATCCCCTTTAGCATTTCTTGCAGGGCTGGTTTAGTGGTCACAAAATTCTTTTAGTTTCTGTTTGTCCTGGAAATTCTCTCTCTCTCCTTCCATTCTGAATAACAGCCTTGCGGGATAAAGTATTCTTGGCTGCATGTTTTTCTCATTTAGTACACTGAATATATCATGCCAGTCCTTTCTGGCCTGCCAGGTCTCTGTGGATGGTTCTGCTGCAAGCCTAATGTTTCTACCCCTGTAGGTTAAGAACCTCTTGTCTTGAGCTGCTCTCAGGATTTATTTCTGAAATTTGCAAGCTTCACAATTATATGTTGGGGTATTGATCTATGTTTATTGATTTTGAGAGGGGTCCTCTCTCTATCTCTTGGACTTGAATGTCTGTTTCCTTCCCAAGATTAGGGAAGTTCTCAGCTATGGTTTGCTCAAATATACCTTCTGGCCTTCTCTTTCTCTTTCTTCTTCCTCAAGGACCCCAATAATTCTAATAGTTTCACTTTATGGTATCACTGATTCCTCGAAGCCTCCCCTCATGGTCCATTAGCTGTTTTTCTTTCTTTTCCTCAGCTTCCTTCCTTTCTATCATCTTGTCTTCTGTATCACTGACTCTTTCTTCTGCTTCATTTACACTAGCTGTTAGAGCATCCAATTTAGACTGCATCTCTGTTAAGCATTTTTAATTTCATCCTAATTAGCTTTTATTTCTGCACTAAGAGATTCTCTAGTGTCTTTTATGCTTTTTCCAAGCCCAGCTAGTAATTTCATAATCATTATCCTGAATTCCAGCTCTGACATTTTACTTACATCCTTATCAACTAGATCTGAGGCAGAGAGTTCTTTCTTTTTTTTTAATAATTATTATTATTTTTAAAGATTTTATTTATTTGTCAGAGAGAGAGAGAGAGCACACAGCAGGGGGAGCAGCAGGCACAGCAGGTGGAGGGAGAAGCAGGCTCCCCACTGAGCAAGGAGTCTAATGCGGGACTAGATCCCAGGACCCTGGGATCATGACCTGAGCGGAAGGCAGCCACTTAACCGACTGAGCCCCCCAGGCATCCCTGGTTCTTTCTTTTGTTGTGAATTCTTCCTTTTAGTCATTTTTCCCAGAGAAGAATGGATGAACGAGAGAACAAAATCAAAAATATCAACCATGACCCAAGCAAAATACACACTAGACAAATCTGAAGAAGTCAGAAACCAAAAAAGGAAAGATAAAGAAAAAAAAAGGGGGAGTGGGGAGAATATAATCTCCCAGATGGACAAAACAGGGTGATCCACTTGGTCCTATGTGTATTTTGGTCTGTTTGTTAAAAGACACTAAATCCCAAAATTGTAAAGAAAGCAAAACATATATATATATACAAAAATAAAATGGAATACAGTGAAAGGAAGCCAAAAATTAAGACTTTATCTATAAAATATAAATGTAAAAAATGAAAGTTTAAAAAAGACTTAAAAACAAAGAGTTGATTAAATAAGAAACTAGTTGAGAAGGAAAAAAGAAAAAAATAATAAAAGGAAAATTTTAAACAGAAAAATAAATGAATTATGAGTATAAACCTTGAATTCTTTGTACTATTTTCCCCTAGTGCTGGAGTTTTGCAGTCCTGTACACTCCATAAACATGGTGTTCACCTGTTGCTTCAGCTGGTCTTCTGGGGGAGGGGCCTGCTGTGCTGATTCTCAGGTGTCTTTGCCTGGGTGGAGTTGCACCACCTCTTGCGAGGCGGCAGGCTCAGTGTAAGCTGCCTCTGGTTGCTCTATGTGGATTTTGTTCCCTAAAGGCTTTCTGTACTTCTTTACAGGATGAAAATAAAAATGGCCACACCCTATCTCCAGCCTTGGGTCTGAAAGATCATGGTCCCCTCTCTTCAGTAAGTCCTCAGGGATAAGTGGTCTTCACTTTTGTGTGTGTCAAACTCTGCAGACTCCTGCAGTGTGTACCTACACCAATCCTCCAGGGTGAAGGTGGAGGGTCACAGCATTTTTGTCCTTTGCAGGCCCCCACAGGGAAAGCTGTCATCTGGTTGTGCCTCGGTTCAGCGTTTATGGCAAATCAAGCTGAGAGCCCCCTCTTGGGCTTGCTGACCATACCCGGTTTCCCAGCTCCAATGCTTGGGAACTCTGCCAGCTCAGGCACCCCCATTCCTTCTGTAACCCTTGGGATCCTGAGACCACACTGTCCCACCTAGGATTCTGCCCCACTTCACCACCTGAGCACCTTTCAGGCAGGGACATCTCTCACTGGAGCAGATTTCTAAAGGTTCCAATTTTGCCTCCAGGCTATATCACTTTCCAGTAGCTGGCTTACAGAGGCTCCCTCCCCCTGCCGTTTATCTTCCAATATAATCCCTCAGATTCACTTCTCCACACTTCCTACCTTACAAAAAGTGGCCACTTTTCTATTTGCAGAATTCCAGCAATTCTTTTCTTACATCTTAGGTTGAATTCATAGGTGTTCAGAATGATTTGAAAGTTATCTAGCTAAATTCAAGGGACGAGATGAAACGAGGCCACTTACTCTTCCACCATCTTGCTTCCCTTCCTCTATATTTATCTTATTGATTGGTAGTTGTCAATGCATTAAATTCTTGGTTGAAATAAATGTTCCTCAGGTTTTGAAGTCCTTATTCCATTTTATTCCAAAATCCTGGGTGTTGAAAGAAATAAAGTTCTTTAAACTCTCATTCCTTTTGTGTATGATGCTTCTCTTACCCTTTTGAGATGCTTTTGGGTCTTTCTCTTTATTCTTGACATTCTGCAATTTCATAAGGATTTGGCTTGCTGTGAGATTTTTATTATTCAAAGTAATGTCCACTTATTACTATGTTGGTCAGAAAATATATAAAATTCAATCTGGCAAACTTATTTTATTATGTATTTTCATATATTATTTTTATATATTAATTTGAAATTTCTATAACTCCATTTCCCCTTTTTATTTCTCTAATATTCCTGTTATCTCTGGTAGCTGGACCTCCTTGGATCTGGTCTTCTTTTTTTTTTTTTTTTTTTAAAGATTTTATTCATTTATTTGAGAGAGAATGAGATAGAGAGAGCATGAGAGGGGGGAGGGTCAGCGGGAGAAGCAGACTCCCTGCTGAGCAGGGAGCCCGATGCGGGACTCGATACCAGGACTCCAGGATCATGACCTGAGCCGAAGGCAGTTGCTTAACCCAGCTGAGCCACCCAGGCGCCCCTGGTCTTCTTTTTGTTCCTTTTTTACCTTTTTTGTTCTATCTTCTAGAAGATTTCCTTGAACTTATATTCAAAGCCCTTTACCATTGTTCTGTTACTTTAATTCTTATTTTTAAGATTTCACATCATCTTTTCATCCTGGATATTTTAGTAGTGTTTTCCTTCAAAGTAATTAATGTGATAATTGATGCTATTAATTGCACAGATTTCTTTTTCATCTGTTTCCTGTATTATTTTATTCAACTTCATGTAAGCACTCTCAAACAGGTGGTAATCATTGACTATTTATAATTAAGAATAAGACAATGGAAAACTGGCTACAAGCTCAAGTTAATAGAGGGGACATGTTGACTAGAGGTCCTGAACTTAAGGTGTTTGGGTGGAGAGGGAGATCTTTTGAAGGAAGATGCCACATTTCAGATTTTTTTAGACAGGTTCTGAAGAAATTCAATGTTTTGGAAAAAAACAAACAAAAAACAAAAACAAAACTGTCTTCCAGGATCCAACTTAGGGAGGATAGAGAAGAACTGCAGGGTGACAGAAGGTGCTGAGACATCTCATCACTCAGTTTTCAGCTCCAATTTTATTTCTGTGTTTTTATTTTGTCACTTTAGCTCTCCATGCCCCCCTCTCCTGCCACTCTATCCAGAAATCCAAAGGCTCTCATGTAGAATATTTTTAGAGAACCACATCTTCTGACAACGTGGGCTGGATTAGTTACATGACTTTGAGGTTGAGGGTGAGGCAAATGAGTAAAGGAGTATGCCCACGGTTCTCACAATTCTGACAAATTTTAAACTAATCTCTCTGGTTTTTGCTTGAAGCCTCACCCTCATCTTCCTTGGTAGTCTGTGCCATCAAGCCCCATGTTTTTGAAATTTCTATCCAATAAACTCTGCTTCTCCTTGTCATCCTTTTCTGTAGGCAATCACTTCAGTCTGTTAAATCACATAAGGCTCCTTTTATCTGATAAGTCAGTCAATAATCCTCTACTGCCCATTTCCACCTTCTAGGACTCTGTTTGCATATTGGCCCCCCTGCTGGCTAAACTCGAATTTTCTCAATCTTCATTGGTTTATATCTTTTCCCCTTTACTGTCACCATATGAAATCTTCAGGGAAAGAGAAAATGCACTTTTGCCTTCAATTCATTAACTCTTAGTCCAGATTTAGTATGTTTTCTCTGAATTTTTAAGAAGGATTAAAGCTCTATTGAACTTAGTAGTAATTAAGATGGTCTTTTCAATTTAAAAAATATTACTCTTTTCCTTCTGAAAGCAGTCTCAGGGTGACTGACAGAAATCTATTTCTTTGCTTTTATTACAATCCCACTTTGCTCAGCTTTATAGCAGTCTCTGGGTTGTTAGAATGTCTAAAATGACAGGAGAAAGTATCCAAAGGCAAAAATATCTGTAGGAGAAAAGGCCCTAGGATTTCTGCCTAAAATAATGGCTTTTTATTCTCCCTCCCACTGACTATGGGGAAAAAATCATTTTAAGAACTGACAAAACCATATCAACAGTTTTCATTAAAAACACATTCATGTCAACATTAAGTAAGTTCCCATCAATTATAAGAGGACATTTATGTATGTGCAAAGTAAGGAAATGAAAACAGCAATGTAGGGCATATTGCAATCCATTTAGGAGAAGTTCATCATTTCCATAACAAAATCACAAAGCATTTCAGATGCATGATTTATCACAAGATTATTAGAGAAAGACTTCTCTTTTCTCTTTTTCAATCCTTTTATCCAGTGCTGTGGCACACAAAATGCTTTCTTTCCCAACAACTGTTGGGATGGAGCGCTTAGCTCTTAGAAAAATAGATATAGGCAAGAAAGGACTTTACCTTTATAAAATGATATTCCAAGAGAATACATAAAATAATATGGATTAGAAACCTACTGACAAACACTCCACCTTCCAATATGCATTCCAAGAACAGTATACCTAAAAGTATTTAGATAAATTATGACCTATGGTTTGTACCATGATAGAAATCAAAATATGGAAATGAAAGCAGACTTTCCAAGACTACTGCTTCACCCTAAGCTCTATCAGGTCCCTTCTAGCCCTTGACTAGCTCTCTGCTCTTGATCTCATTTATAACGAACCAGATAGACATCTACTCCTCTGACTCATATACTATATTCTTTACTCTAGTTGAGTGCCCTTTTTATGATCTATGGAATATTCTTGCCTTGGCCTCATTCCTGAATATGAATTCTAGGAGAAGATGAACTATTCAGATGGACAAGTCAATGAACATTGTTACTAAGTCTCTGTTTAATTTCTTCTAAATCCTGCTCATAGGAAATGGATAAGGGTTTGAAAACATAACAGATAATAGTAAAGCAGCATAGATACATATGGGGAAAACACTTCATGATTTATATTGTTGTTTTATACACATTATCTTTTTTGATCCTCATACCAACCACATAGGGTAGGTAAGAGAAAGACAGCTTATTTCCATTTTACATAGTTTTAAAGAAGGCAGGTGAGATAACTTCACACATAAGTGGGATTAAATTGTTGGGATTCATATACCAGGTCTAGAACACTTTTTTTTTTTAAGATTTTATTTATTTTTTGACAGAGAGAGACACAGTGAGAGAGGGAACACAAGCAGGGGGAGTGGGAGAGGGAGACGCAGGCTTCCTGCGAAGCAAGGAGCCCAATGCGGGGCTCGATCCCAGGACTCTGGGATCATGACCTGAGCCAAAGGCAGATGCTTAATGACTGAGTCACCCAGGCACCCCACACTTTTTTTTTTATTCAGTGCAGGGCTAAGATCAACCTTTCTCTTTTGTAGCGGCATGGAGTTAAATTGCAGCATCTTGTGTCTGTTTTTTTCCTTCCTTTTTTAATCCTGAACCAATTAGAATAGAAGGCATCCAAATGGGAAAAAAGAAGTAAAATTGTCTCTGTTTGCAGATAACATAATCTTACATATAGAAAACCTTAAAGACTCTATCATAAAAAGTTAGACCTAATAAATAAGTTCAGTAAAGTTTCATGTTACAAAATCAATATACAAAAATTAGTTGCATTTTTATAAATGAACAGTGAGCTACCTGAGAAATATTAAGAAAATAATCCCATTTATAGTAATATCAAAAAAAATAAAATATTTAGGTTCAATATAAATTTAACCAAGAAGGTGAAAGACCTATGCACTGAAAATTATAAAGCATTGTTGAAAGAAACAAGAAGACACAAATAAATTGAAAGGTATCCCATGTTCATGGATTTGGTGAATAAACAATGTTAAAATGCCCTTTCCACCCAAATAATCAATCAATGCAATCCTATCAATATTCCAATGACATCTTTTATAGAAACAAACAAACAAAAAATGCTAAAATTCATATGGAACCACAAAGGCCCCAAACAGCCCAACCTATTTTGAGCAAGAACAAAGCTGGAGGCATCATACTTCCTAATTTCAAAATATATAGCAAAACACTATAGTATTCAAAACAGTATGGCACTGGCATAAAAACAGACACACAGATCAATAGAACAGAATAGAGAACCCAGAAGTAAACTCATACACAGTAACCTAATTTTTAAACAAAGGGGCTGAGAATATATAATGGGAAAAGTATTGTCTCTTCAATAAATAATGTTGGGAAAACTGGGTATCCATATGCAAAAGAATGAACCTGGACCCCTATCTAACACCATATACAAAAATCACCTCAAAATCAATTAAAGATTTAAACATTAGATCAGAAACCATAAAACTCCTAGAAGAAAACTTACAGGAAAAGCTTGACATTGGTCTTAGCAGTGATTTTTTGGAGATGATACCAAAATCACAAAGAGCAAATATTTACAAGTAGAACTATATCAAACTAAAACGTTTCTACATAGCAAAGGAAATGCTCAACATAATGTAAAAGCAAACTTTGGAATGGGAGAAAATACTTGCAAACCTTATGTCTCTACGGGGTTAGTATCCAAAATATATAACAACTCTTACAACTCAAGAGCAAAAACAAAAAACAAAAAACAAAAAAACAAGCAAACAAAAACCCCAACAAATAAAAACAACAACCAAAAAAACAACAAAAATCCCAATTAAAAAATGGTCAAAGTACCCAAATAGACATTTTTTTTTTCCCTGAAAAACACATGCAAAAGGTCACCAGGTACATGAAAAAGATGCTCAGCATTACTAATCATAGAGGAAATGCAAATCAAAACCACAACAATATACCATTCCACACCTGTTCAAATTGCTATTATTAAAGAAATTAAAAGGTAACAGATGTTGGTGAGGATGTAGAGAAAAGGGAACTCTTGTATATTATTGGTGGAATGTAAACTAGTAAAGCAATTATACTAAACAGTATGTTGTTACCTGAAAAAATACATATAAAACTACCATATGATCCAATAATTTCACATATGGATATATGTCCAAAGGAAATAAAATTACTAGCTCAAAGATATATTTGCATTCCCATGTTCATTGCAGCAGTATTCATAAAAATCAAGATATGTAAACTATCTAAGTGTCTGACAGTAGATGAATGGATAAAGAAAATGTGATAGGTATATATATCACACACATATACATGCATAGAGTATTCAGCCTTAAAAAGAAGGAAATCCTTCAATTTGTGACAGCACAGATAAACCTGAAAGACATTATGCTCTGGGAAATAAGACAGATACAAAAAGACTAATATTGCATGATCTCACTTATATGTATCATCTAGGGGGAAAAAAAGCCAAATTAATTGTAAGAAAGAATAGAATCATGGTTATCAGAGGCTGGGGGGCATGTAGGAAAAGGTTAGATTAAAATAAAAATGGAAGAAATTAGAATTGTGGTTGCCAGGTGCTGGGAGGAGGGAGTCACAGGAAGTTATTTAAGAGGTGCAGAGTTTTAGTTTTGCAAGATAAAAAGAGTTCTGTGAATGGGGGATGGTGATGACTGCTCTATAATATAAATGCACTTAATATCACTGAACTGTACACTTAAAAATGTGTATGATAGTAAATTTTATATGTATCTTGTCACATGAAAAAATAGGATTAAAAAAATCAAGGCAGAAATACTTAACACTGGGTTCATGGATCTGTAAGAAGGTTTCTGGCCATGATGGGGAGACAATGACAACTTGAAATTATTTGCAAATTGTGTATCCTCCCTCTCCCCATTTGGGGAAAGATTTCAATAACTTTCAGCAGAAACTTAAGTAATGCCAGCTATGAAAATTAAGGAGAAGACTAAAAAAAGTTTTATCAGATGTTTTTAGCTTAAAAGTAATAAAAATCCAAAGGTTTTATTGTTAAATTTACATGTTAAAGAGGCATGTATAATGTCAATAAATTATATTATTTGTTATCCAATCACTACAACTAATCTCCTAGAGTTAGCAAATACTCTCCTTGAATGTCGAGGCTCGCTTCTCTTAAATTTCAACATACCCCAAATCTGTAGATCCATCTCCCCATTTGACAGTCAAAAATGGGTGTCTAGAGATGGTAAATGGCTTGGCCAAGGTGACACAATGACTATTTTTCATTCTAACTAAAACCAAGGACTGCCATATACCTTATTCTCATTAAGGTCAGTGGATACCTAGAGCTTTATGAAGTAACAACTAAGATGTATTATAAGCTCACTATGTACTACTCTTTCAACCACATACATAATGGCATATCTCTCTTCACAACATTCTTATGAGATAGGTACTTATTAGTTTTCATAGTTTTTCAGTTATTGCTTTCATTTTACAGGTCAAGTACCTGTAAATAGTAAATAGGTCAAGAAACTGAGGCTTATAAACATTAACTTGCTTATGTTCAGATAGGAAGTGACAGAGTCAGATTCAGGTAGGTCTGACTTTAAGAGCCCAACTCTTCACCACTGTATTATTCATTCTCTAATTATGAATGAAGCCTGAGCTATAGCCATTGACACAGAAGGTACACTTGATTTGATTCAAGAATACAGAGCTACATGGCAGAGAGATGTGAAGAGCAGCCAGAGGCTTAGAGCCCTGCGTGTGAAACCCTACTTAAAATCTCTTTTTATTTTTTATTTTTTTTACATTTTTTTATTATGTTATGTCAATCACCATACATTACATAATTAGTTTTTGATGTAGTGTTCCATGATTCATTGTTTGCATATAACACCCAGTGTTCCATGCAGAATGTGCCCTCTTTAATACCCATCACTAGGCTAACCCATCCCCCCACCCCCCTCCCCTCTAGAACCCTCACTTTGTTTCTCAGAGTCCATAGTCTCTCATGGTTCATCTCCCCCTCCAATTTTCCCCCCTTCATTTTCCCCTTCCTGCTATCTTCTTCTTC
>NC_138378.1:84441251-84489009 GCF_054177405.1 Leptonychotes weddellii
GAGTAGAAAAAAACCATACACTAAAGATTTAGGGTATATTTTGATCTGTTAGAAGAAACTATCTCAAAATTTTAAAGAGAGAACAACTTATATAGATATACCAAAAATACGGGTAACTACTATGAAGGGATAGAATATGACTCTGAAAATGAAAAATAAAAATGTTTTTTAAAAAAGGGATTGATAAGATGTTGGTTGAAAAAGGGAAAAAGAAAAATTCAAAAAAAAAAAAAGACAGTTAAAAAAAATTAACTTTGAAAGACTACAGAATCATGGTAAAAAAGCCATGGATTCTATGTGCAGTATTCCCCTAGCGCTGGAGTTTTGCCGTTCTCATTGATGGGTAAACTTGGTCTTGGCTGGTTGTTCTCACTGATCTTCTGGGGGAGGGGCCTGTTGCCGTGGTTCCCAAATGTCTGCCGGAGGCGGAATTGCCCCACCCTTGGCCAGTCCGGGCTAAGTAATCTGCTCGGGTTTGCTCTCTGGAGCTTTTGTTCCCTGCAAGCTTTCCATACAGCTTTGGAAGCGGAGAGTGAAAATGGTGGCCTCCCAATCTCCACCTCTGAGGAGCCAAGAACTCGGGCCCCACTCCTCAGTGAGCCCCCAGAGAAAAGCCATTAGTCACTCCCGTCTCCCCGGTCTCCAGCCGCACTCCGTGCTCACCCGGCCTGTGACCGCGCATTTCTATCTCTGGCACCCAACCCCGGGTGGAGTCTCCAAACCCAGCAGATCCCTGCGTTGTGCTCCTGTGCCTCTCCTCCCCGGGGAAGAAGGTGAGTCTCACCGGATCTGCCGCTTGCTGGGTCCCTGCTGGAGGAGCAGTGGCCCGACTATGCCGCGGATCACGGTTTATGGCAACCCCGAGCTGAGAGTCCGCTCCTCGGCTCCGTCTCTGCAGCCGGCTTCCCCGCTCCGATACCTGGGAGCTCTGCCACACTCAGGCACCCCCGGTCTTTCTGTGACCCCGAGGGTCCTGAGACCACACTGTCCCAGAGGGTTCCACCCCCCGCTTAGCCACCAGAGTGACGTCCCTCAGCGGAGCCGACTTCTAAAAGTTCCGATTTTGTGCTCCACGGCTTTATCACTTGCCAGAAGTGGCCGATGGAGCTCCCCTCCCCCAGCCTCTATCCTCCCAAATGTCGCCTCATATTCACTTCTCCGCACGTCCTACCTTCCAGAAAGTGGTCGCTTTTCTGTTCAGAGAGTTGTTGCTCTTCTTTTCTTCTATCTCCTGTTGAGTTTGTAGGTGTTCAGAATGGTTTGATCCCTGTCCAGCTGAATTCCTGAGACCAGACGAAATCCAGGTCTCCTACTCCTCTGCCATCTTGCTCCGCCCCCCCTCGTTACTTTTCTATTGTTATTAGAGAATCAAAAATCACAATCTATAAGGAGGAAACTCAGGTTAAACTGCTTTTAAAATGCACACTATAATTAAAAACTCTGAATTCCAATTGTAAGACTCACTGGATGCATTAAACAAGTTACTTGCACTATATAGCCCTTAGCTTCCTCCTATGAAATTAGGGATCCATTCCTTATAGGGTTCCTGTGGAATTAAATAAACTACTTCAGGCAATATGACTGAAAACTAACAGGCCCTAAGTACATGTTTACTATTTTCTTAATATGTGTTAAATGTGTTAAATCATCAACTATATCATTGTGTTCTTAGAACCACTCCCTAGGTAATAATGAAATAAGCTAGTTCACATGTATCTTTAACCTACAAATCCTTGAAAGGATGTTGGGATTGTTGCAAGTTTCAGATACTGTATTTTATTGATGATGTAGAGTTATTGAATCTCTGAGATATAATCAGAGAAGTTAGGAGATTCTTGAGACAATGTTCTGACTATGCTGACAATTCCTCTGTGGGATAACTAATTCACTCACTTGTACATTCCACGCATTCATTCAAGATGCATTTATTAAGGATACTTTGTTTTACATGCTGTGTAAGGCATAAAGAAGTTTTACAGATGAATAGAAAAATTTTTATACTTTAAAAGAACTTATAGTTTATTCAAAAAAGAAACACATGTTGTGTATAATGTAAATCTAATAAAATAAAGATATATCCATCATATAATGGGAGCCTGGTTGTAGCTCTGTAGGTATTTATCCTGGAGGGATCTGACTTTGAAATTTTATTGTTTAGGAGGAAAAACTTTTCTTCTACCCTCTTAGATTTTTGTTTAGGGGCCTGCAAATTAAACTGACAAATGGAGAATAAAACAGGTTTAATTATGTATGTAAGTAAAAGTTCACAAAGAAATGTGACTCAAGGAGTCAGAATTTGAGGCTTATAAAATCTTAATACAGAACAGGAAAGGGTTTAGGGGTACTTCTGGGAAAACAAATGTCTTCTTAGGAAGGGGGAGAAAGGGCACTTATGGAAAAATAAATGAGTTTTTGCAAAGATAAATGGCTCTTAAGATAATAGATGGGACAGATGATAGCTTTGTGATAACGTCTGTTTGGGTGTGGTGCTGACTTCTTTTCTCTGAGATTAGAGTTGCTCCCTAGGAGTATATATGACAACTGAGTTCTTCAGGGAGATGCTGCTTTTAGGCAGATATGGGATTTCAGGAACTCAGATGTTTTCCATTCAAAACTATTTTTTTATGCCATAGTAGTTTATTTTGGACCACTTTTTCACTATCTTTAAGACTAGAGATTGAAAATTGAATTCAGAAGTGGAGAGGAAGATTATAAACGATAATGCATGATGCTACGGTCCGTTTAGTTTTACTGACCAGGGGATGAAGAAAGAGTACTAGGTACTGTTAAAGAAAACCAGAGCTGGACATTAGTTAGAGTGGTAAACAGATTTTATTCAGAAACTATTCGAATAGGGGAAATGACATCTCAGCATAGAACTGGGCTCAATTCCAAATACAACAAGGACAAATACGGATTTAACCAAGATGCAGAGTGGGGTCAATAGATATAAAATTACAGAGATATATGAGGTGGGAGGATTCTGTTTAAACTGACTTGACAGGAGTTTCTGAAGGCAGGCGAGGGGATCAGATACCAAGGGTAGGGAAGCAGAATTTCATCCGGCATCAAGGGAGATTAGATAAAGAGCATGGAAGAGTCTGGCTGAACTGACTTAGCAGGATTCTTGCTAAAACTGAATGATGCAAAGACATCATGACCTCATTCGGAAGGGGCCTCAGAGGAGCCTGACGAAAGTTCAGTCAAAAAGAGTCTATGTCAGTATGAATGTAGGGAGTGGGAAGAAATGGTGGCAGTGAAAGGTGTAAATGGCAAATAGGATGACCTCCCAGAATTCTTGTATAGAGAAGTTACTGCCTCTGATTTTCCTTCCCTTTCTGGCCTTCTCCTTCCCTTTCCTTCCCTTTTAAAAATTCCTATGTTAAGCTCCACCATTGGTCTAGTTTTGCTATATTGCTATGCTTTCAGGCAGCAAATAATTTTAAATGCAAAGAATTATTTGGGAGAAAGTTACCAAATGGGCAGGACTAACTACTCTGATGAGGTCAGAGCCTTAGTGGAGAACAATATCGATCATTAAGGGAGAGCTTTGCTGTAGTTGCTCTTGAATGGGCTGAATTGCTCAGTGAGAAGATTTCTATTGAAAAGAAGTTGTCAGAATTGCTTGAATTCTTCTTTCTTAATTAGGCCTTTGAATTTAAGCTATAATTTTAGACAAAAAAAGGGGGTAATGAAATTCTATAGCTAGGGAGGGATGGTGAATGGAATAAAAGGATAATTTTAAAACCTCATGAAAACAGAAAATAACAGCAATTTGGGGAGCTCATTGACATCATTTTACTGTGTCTAATTGGTAGGCAATTAGCATGCAATTGTCCCATCTTAGTTGGTTTTCAGAAAGTTTTTTTTTTTTTTCCACACACAGGAAAATTATTGGCACTTTTTTCCCAGACTCTTTTGGCCTTTTCTTATAGGTCTTACTTTTTTCCCTTTAATCATATATCACTTAGAAAGTGTATACATTTTCCATAACAATGTTGGCAAACAGAGTCCATATGTTTAAAGCTACAACTTCTTGCCATTTTGTTAGAAAACACAACTTGATTTTTACTTGTTGATGCATTAATAGTTGCTAAAGTTGTGTGATTTTAAAAGTGATGAAAATTTTTTTCTGTACCAAAATACTTTTCCAACTGATGCCTGAAATTCCCTAAATAAAGATTAATTTATTGGTATTTAGTTAAAACTTTCCAGAAATGCAAGTGTCTCTTCATGGATATTAAATAAAATCTGAACTTAGGATGGACTTTCTGTTTGTTTTATTAAAGAGAAAATTATTTAAAGACTCTTGTTAAAAAAATAGCAAGACAGACTTTACTCAAAAAAGGACTATCATCATAAGTATACAAAGGGGCTATGACAATGGGGTTTTGTAGTAGGGGAGAGAGATCGGGCTGAACTTTGAATACAGAAAGGAAAAGTGGGAATTTATACCAAGGAGCAAGGTGGCGGTCAGTGAATGGAAAATTACTAAGAGGAAACATCAGGGATAAGGGGAGATTCTAGCTAAACCAAGGGAAGCCAAGGTGATCAGATATCAGCTGGGCATTAATAGAGGATGTGGCACTCAATCAGAGATTGAGGATGACTAACCCAACTTAGCAGAATTCCTGCTAAAATTGGACAATGCAGAGACAAACATGGAAGTCCAAAAGTTGAGGTCTACTTGAAAAAGAGCTCAGAAGAGCTTCAGTAGAATTTGGTCAATGAGAGAATTTTTGTCCGTGTTCACAAAAGTATATTTTCAAGAATTTCCTCTCCTACTATAATGCAACTTTTCTGGATATAACAAAATATGCTCCCAAACCAACGGTGAAACACAGGGTTATATCTAGTTACTGCATCCAGCAAAAAGGCCTGAATCCAGATGTGCTATATGTGATCCTGATACCACTGGATCAATGATCACAGCAATCACTACAAAATCCTCACTGTGTAATGATAGAGGGGAAAGAAGATAACCTAAATGAATCTTCTCTATTGCCATTTTCATGGTATGTGGTACAGATAGTCAGCTCTCCTTTCTCTGATCTGGAGTGTTGTTACCATTGGCAAGCTTGGATTTTCTCTGTCAGCACAACCTTAAAAATACTGTCAGCTACATTATGTATTAATTCTAGTGTTCTCCAGTAATTAATAACCAGAAATATTATTGACTAATGGTCCTGTAACATATATCCTATTTTTGCTATTTTGAGTCTCTTGGTGGTATCAGGCAGTTTACACCTCAACTAAATGTTCCTGTGCTTGTACTTTGTGTCTAAGCAAAGTGAAATATTTGGCTGGAACAGTAGGCATGGAAAATTGCCTCTCTGCCACTTGGCTGTCCTCAGTGAAAGGTACTTTATGATATAATCACTACCTTTTCAGATCATTTGCTACTCAGCAGGAGATATTTGGGGGGATCCTGAGATATCAGTCTTCTCTCTCTGTCTCCTCAAGTGTCCATCTCTTGTTAAAACTCTTTGCTGCTCCTTTTTGCTATCAAACATGTTAGCTTATAAACATCTTTCTCTTTTATGTGGAATCTTTTGTTTTTTTAATTATTTTTTTTTATTATGTTATGTTAGTCACCATACAGTACTTCATTAGTTTTTGATGTTGTTCCATGATTCATTGTTTGCTTACAACACCCAGTGCTCATTGCAAAATGTGGAATCTTTTAAAAGGATGTTGGAAGCAGCCTACACATAATCCAAGTTTCTGACTTGTTTTTTTATTAAACTTCCAAAACTCACACAAGCATAAGAATGCCTTTGAGGACTCAGGGGCTGATAGTACAAACATGATTCAATGACAAGCATTATTATTGCCATTATAATTTCCTAATCAGGTTTACTACTTACCATCCCACCAATCCTGTGTATTAGAATTTGTCACTTGAAACATTCACCACTAGTAGCATTGTCAGTATTACTCAAAGTTCATGTTGCAAAAGACAGAGATCCATTTCAAACAAGCGTAAGAAAAAAATAATGAAAATGTATTAGCTCACTTACTGTAGGAGCCCAGAGATGGAGTTGGCCTCTGAAACATCAGAAATGCAAAATACTTGATTTTTCACTCTCTGTCCTTTCTTCTCTCTCCAAGATTTTTTAGGAATTTTGCCCTACCAGGCACCTGGGTGGCTCAGTTGGCTAAGCAGCTGAATCTTGATTTTGGCTCAGGTCATGATCTCAGGGTTGTGAGATTGAGCCCCACATTGGGCTCTGCACTCAGCACGTGAGATTCTTTCTCTCCCTCTCCCTCCACCACTTACTCTTGCTCTCTCTCTAAGATAAATACATGAAATCTTTTTTTTTTTAAGAGTTTTACCCTCATTTCCTTATGCTTCTAGAAAAGGAGGCTTGACTACACAGAAATAAAGGCTTGAATTATCTGAAATTTATAAACCAAAAACAAAAAGAAAGACTCTTAGGGAGAGTCCACAGATAATGAACCCATCCTTTGACCAGTCACTATCAGAGAAGGAGCAGGGGAATGGGGTATAATGATTAGCCAGTATTGGGTCACATGCCTATTTCTATAGCCAGAGTACTCTAAATATAGCCTTCAAGGACTACATAGAAATTGGTATGTTAAAGTCCTCAAAGAGATAAGCGTTTTATTTTGAAAAGAGGCAAGGTATGATCAGCACAAAGATGCAATAAAGTAAAACAGATGTCCATACCACATAGCTTTTCTTCATTTCCCTTGAGATACACACATTTAGATTCAGATTCTTGAAGCAAAGCAGTCCCTTTCAGAAACAGTAGCTTTCCCTTTTGTTAACTATAAAATAAACATATCTCCAGGGGTGCAGGTGTTATATTCTGATAGTTTTGCCAAGAAAAAAATAAAAAGGAGCAGTTGCTTGGAACTATTTATACTCTAAAATATTTTTCCTGCCATCCTGAGATTCCATCATCTGTAACTCCATTGTATAAGCCATTAAAAGCCCTTACAAAAAGCCCCACAGAATTGGGATTTTATAACTGGAAGGGAACTGCAGGACCATTAAGTCTACTTCCCAAGCCATTCAAAGAATACTATATTTTTAATGGTCAGGCACTCTTGACCTCCAGCAATGGTGAGTCCACTGTACCTTAAGACAGACTGGTCTGGTGCTGGATATCTCTTGATTATTAGAGAGCAATTTGAATATATTATGAAAAGAGAAATACATTTTAAATGCTACAAAGTATTTTTTCCATAATATTGGGATGAAGACTACTATCCTGTAATCTCCTCCCATTAATATTAGACCAAATAAATCTTAAGACAGCCCTTCACATATACCTAAATTCCCAGACCCTGTAGGTTAATTTACTGAAGTGTGATCTACTTACGTCTCAAGAGTTTTTAAGCTCCATCTTAACTAGGGTGCTCCCTTTCCTGGCAATGGTTTAGAATACTCATAAGCCCATTCACCCCTAAAACAGAATGTGCAGTCTCTGTCACTCGGAGAGATGGAAGAGAAGGAAAAGCCCCAGTACCTGTGCTCAGGTAGGACTGGAAAGCAATAGAGACTTACCTTCCTTCCAGCTATCACTCTGTGTTTTAAAGGAAAATATTATAACTGGGTTTAATTGTGAATACTGTTAGCTTTAAACAGTGTCTTGAGTGTACTCTAATGAAAAAGAGCATGACTTTTGAAAACAAACAAATCAAAGTGTATATCGTACCTTTCACACTTATTAGCTACTTAACCTTGTACAAGTTATCTCAACTGTCAGAGCTTGTTTTCTCCTGAACTAGGGACAGTAATAATGGTCTTCCTAGCATTTTTGTAAGAATTAAATGAGACTGTGTATAGTACATAATATAGTACTTGAATATAGTAAAAATTCAGTAAAAGTCTAACATCATTATAATTACCACCATCATCAGCACCATAATCATCACCCTTTTATCATCATCATGATAATTAGTTTATTACTCAGAGGCTCAATTTGGAAAGCAAGCACGCTTTTTTTTTTTTTTTTTAAGACTTGTTTCTCTCACTGCAGGCTCATGTAAGGACAAAGGCATTTTGACTTGTGAACTATTCTTACTTGGGCAAGTGACTATTATTATCACTTCAAATACAATTACTGGAAGTACACAAAAGACTTGCCATATGCCAAAGTGCCTTTATTTAATGAACAGTATACAACATATTATCTTCAGAGAGTATGAAACGTTTAACTCATTCTATCTGGTCTTTTTATGTAAGTAAACTTCCCTATGACCTTAATGTAAACTATCACTTCATAACTACACTCTAAACTATAGACATAAGGCACATGACAGCTGAAATCCAGTGTACTTAAATTTCATTTCTGGTTATCTCATAGCTGGCTATAGATTTATCTACTTAAGTTACTGCCTGATATTTCATGTGATCCATCACTGCATCCAAATTTGGTGTCTTGTTGCAAAAATTCTTATTTTCAAGATTATAGCACCATCTCTCAGTTCTTGGCTTTTCTTCCTGGTTCTGCAAACATGGACTTAGTAATGAGGTCTCCCTTGCAAGTCTGGTTCCAGTGTATGCTATCCAGGAGTATACAGCCATTCAAGTTAATACTTGCTAAAAAATAGCACCTTATACTATAAAATGTAAAAAAATATATATATACATCCCAGCAATACAGAAACTACATTGAAATATGGGATAGAATTTGAGCTGAGATTTTTCTTTCTCGGATATTTTAGAAATTGCCAAACTATTGAACTGTAGCATGGGGTAAAAGACTGGGAGGTCTGACATGGGTATATACTAGATAGAAGAAAGAAGTTCCCAAAGTCAACAGATCTCAAAAACAGCCCACTCATTATTTCCATTGTAGAATACAAAATGATTTCTGTCTTGTTATTTCAGGAATCATACTAAACATATCTGCATGTAATTATTTCATATTAATTATTTTAGTCACATAATTTAAGTTGTTTCTATCCTAATAATACTCTTAATTACTGGCATAAGTTAAATTTTTCATTTTTAACAAATGAGGTGGGAATACAAATAGCAAGTCATATTAAAAATCAAGTGTACCATAATGACCTAATTTGAGTTGAAATGTGTTTAGATTTCCAATTAATCCAAATATCTGTGGCAATTCGTAAATAAATGAGAAACAATATATGAAAAATTTAAGTTAATAATTCTTGGAGACTAGAATACTTAATTATTCTTTTACTTTCAATCATTTCCTTCTCAGTCTTTTTCTTGCAAGAAATTAACAGAAAAGTCAAACTAAAAATCAAAGCACTGGGGAGAAGAAAAGGAATCCTGAGTTTGGCAAGATTACTGTATGAATCCTTTAGAGTACCATAAATAGGTATATTTAAAATTAAACTTTTTCATTTCTGGGAGCATATTCTTAGTCTTTTATAATTAGAAAGGAAATTTTGTAGAAAGAAGTACTTTACAACCCAGATCAGGAAGTAGGTTTCTTTCTCTCACATGGTGCGTGCCTGTGTGTGTTCGAGAGGGAGAGAGAGAGAGAGAGAGAAGAGAGAGAGAATGTGCAAGTGAGCACATTCAATATGTTTTTGTTTACTTATTGTTTGGAGTTTTATATCTACTTTCCAGCCTTAATTTCCTTTGGCTTTACTTCCACTAGAGATGGTTGCGATGTCTGAAGAAAGTGAGATGTGAGTTATCACTAATAGGTGATAAGACAAATTTTATAAGGAATTCAGCTACAATTCAGTTCAGCTACATCCCTGAGAAGAGCTCACATTTGGATGTTTGTTAAAGAGAGCAATACAGATAAGAAGAGAATGAACACAATGATCTAGAAATTGTAATGTTACGTCTTCATCTGAATTGTGATAGACTTTTATTTTTTATAATAGTATTTGCTAAGGTGTAATATAGAGTCTGAAATTAAAAAAAACCTTTAAACTTGGTAACAATTTTCAGAAATTACAAAGATGTTTGACATAAACTATATCCTTGCAAAGGTGCCTCTCTCCCAATAGAACATGGCTTTGTTACTTACAAGACACATTGCTTACATCCCTCTCTAGACCTCAGGTTTCATGTCTGGGAAATGTGATATTAAAGCCTACCAATCAGGACTGTAAGAGTTAAATACAATGATGATTGCAGAGGCTTAGCTCCATATCATTTATATAGTTAAGTTCAAAGATTATTGAAGAGTAGGTAGCTAGTCATCTAAAATATTACAATTATCAACTAAATAAAGACAAATGACTTTCATTCATGTTTCTCCAACATTTTTATTTATTTATTTATTTATTTATTTATTTAATATTTTATTTATTTATTTGACAGAGAAAGACACAGCGAAAGAGGGAACACAGCAGGGGGAGTGGGAGAGGGAGAAGCAGACTCCCTGCTGAGCAGGGAGCCTGATGCGGGACTCGATCCAGGGACTCCAGGATCATGACCTGAGCCGAAGGCAGTCGCTTAACCAACTGAGCCACCCAGGCGCCCTCTCCAACATTTTTATATTAAAATTTTTCCATCATACAGAGAAGTTGAAAGAGTAGTACAATGAACATTCACATACTCTTTACCGATTCATTAATATTTGCTCATACTGGCCTCATTTCTTGATAGATGGTGAATGGATAGATAGACAGAGACAGACAGACTGATTTTTTTGGCTGAAATATTTAAAAGTAAGTTGCAGAGTCTAGCTAATGTCAGTAAATGGCAAAAAAGGTAGCTCCTGGCTTTGGTCCCCCACCATAAAACAGCAATTAGCAATACGCATATAAAGATTCCTTACTGAAGATCTCAGAACCTAGGAGTGAGGCTAAAGCATCATAGAAACCAAAAAACCCCCAAAAACCCCAGAAGGGTAAAAGAAGCAGTTTCACTTTGACTGCATTGCTCCTCCCCTAAAACTAGCACAGTACCATATTGGGTGCATCCCCTGAACCTATTGTTTCTCCAGTGGGAAAATGAAATCCCAAGGTGGACATCCAGATTCACCAGCGTTCCAGGATGTTTCACGGGAGGCCTACTTAGGTATTGACTCACAGGAATCACTGGGAAAATCAGCTAGAGATAGAAGGGAGGAGTGGCTCACAGTGCATTCCTGCTAGTGGCAGCATCCTAGCAGAGATCCCAGCCAGTGGCTGCGTCCATCTGCAGAACCCAGCCAGTATCCCCATTTGGCCAGGGAGCTCAGTTGGCAGTTCTGCCCAGTTTCGGTCCCTAGCCAGTGAGCTATCCTGCCTATGGAGCCCATTCTACAACCTGCCCAGGTAGGAAAGCAAGTTAGCAGCCCCACCTGACCAAGAAGCCTTGCCCGAGAACGTGGGCACGTGTGGAACCCACTCCAAAATCCTGTTCTGGCAGGGAGCCAAGCCAGTATTCCTGTCTAACTGCTGAGCATAACTTCTGGCCCCTGTGACCAGACAGCCTAAGCAGTACTTGAGGAAGCCTGGGAAGTCTCAGAGCACAACCAGTAATGCCGCCCAACTGTGGAGCCCAGCCTATAACACTGCTAGGTTGCTGGGCACATCTCACCCAGGCAGAGATCCCAACCAAGAACCCCATCTAATTGGAGAGCCCATCTTACAGCCCCATCAGACTAGAGAGTTTGGCTAGTGACCTCTCCCAAGAGTGGAACACAACCAGTGGCTCACTCAGCCACAAAGATCAGCCAGCCTATGCTCCCACCCAAAAGTATAGGCCAATATCTATGATCAATATAGATGCAAAAATCCTAAACAAAATACTAGCAAACCAAGTTCAGCAACACATTAAAAGGATCATTCATGATAATCAAGTAAGATTTATCCCTGGGATGTAAGGATGGTTCAATATATGCAAATCAATAAATATACCATATTAACAGAATGAAAGATAAAATCAAATGATTATTCAATGGATGCAGAAAAAGCATTTGATAAAGCATAATATTATTTCATGATAAAAACACTCAACAAATTGGGTATAGAAGGAACATACCACAACATATTAATTGCCATATAGGATAAGGCCACAACTAACATCATACTCAATAGTGAAAGGTTGAAAGTTTTTCCTTTAAGATCAGGAACAAGATAAGGTGCCCACTCTCACCACTCCTTTCAACATAGTACTGGAAGTCCTAGCTAGAACAATTAGGCAAGAAGAAGAAATGAAAGGCATCTGAATGGGAAAGGAAAAAGTAAAATTTCTCTGTTTGTAGATAACATGATCTTTAATATAGAACATCCCAAAGATTCCACCAAAAATGGTTAGAACTAATAAATTCAGTAAAATTGCACGATACAAAAGCTACATGCAGAAGTCAGTTGTGTTTTTATACACCAACAATGAACCCTTTGAAAAAGATATAAAGAAAACAATTCCATCTACCAAGTATTAAATATAATAAAATACTCAGGAATAAATTTAACCAAGGAAGTGAAAGATCTGTCTACTTAAAACTGTAAGACACCACTGAAAGAAATTGAAAAAGGCACAAATAAATGGAAAGATATTCCATGTGCATGGATCAGAAAAGTTAATATTGTTAAAATGCCCATGCTACCCAAAGTGATCTACAGACTCAGTGACTAAAGGTTTAAGTATAAGACCTGAAACTATAAATTCCTGGGAGAAAATATAGAGAAAGAGCTCTACTGGCACTGAAAAAGCTCGAAGACATTGGTCTTGGCAGGGATTTTTTGCGTATGACACCAAAAGCCAACAACAAAGCAAAAAAAACATGGGGGAATATCAAACTGAAAAGCTTCTGCAAAGCAAAAGAAACAATCAACAAAATGAAAAGGCAAACTACAGAATGGGAGAAAATATTTGCAAATCATATATCTAATAAACAATAACCAAATATATAATGAACTCATAAAATTTAATAGCAAAAAACCCAAATAACCAATTTGAAAATGGGAAAAGGACCTGAACAGACTTTTTTTTACAAAGGCAACATACAAACAACCATCAAGTACATGAAAAGGTGCTCAACATCACCAGTCATCAGGAAAATGCAAATCAAAACCACATACAAATCACACCTCTTAGCATGGCTATTTTCAAAAAGAGAAGAGATAACAAGTGCTGGTAAAGATGTGGAAAGCCTTTCTGCACTGTTGGTAGGAATGTAAATTGGTACAGCCATTATGGAAAATATTTGGAATTTTCTTTAAAAATTAAAAATAGGACTACCATATGATCTCAAAATCTCACTTCTAGGTATATATCTGAAGGAAATGAAATCCCTATCTTAAAGAGGTATCTGCATCCTCAAGTTCATTGCACTATTCCCTATAGCCAAAATATAGAAACAACCTAATTGCTCATTGATAGATGAATGGATAAAGAAAATGTAAATGCACACACATATATATACACACACACACAACAGTATATTATTCAGCTTTAAAGAAGAAGCAACTACTGCTATTTGTTACCACATGAATGAATAGCAACAAAACATACTGCATACTTTCACTTATATGTGGAATTTTTAAGAAGCTGAACTCATAGAAACAGAGAGTAGATTGGTAGGATCTAGGGTAGGGGAAATGGTGAGGTACTGATCTAAAGGTACAAAATTTCAGTTATAAGATGAATCAGTTCTAGGGATCTAATGCACAGCATGGTGAAGATAGTTAATCACACTCTATTGTATACTGGAAATTTGCTAAGAGAGTAAATCTGAATTGTTTCACCACAAAAAAAGTAATTATATGAAGTGATAGATGTGTTAACTAACCTTAATGTGGTAGTCATTTCACAATATACACATATATTAAATCATCATGTGGTACATCTTAAAGTTATACAGTGTTATTTATCGAATGTATCTTAGTGAAGCTGGAAAAAAATAAAGTAAGTTGCAGACATCATATTTCAAACCTAAATACTTCAGCATGCATTTCTTAAGAAATATTATTTGAGTTTTTAAGGCAGGAATATGGTTATTTTTTTTAAAGACTTTATTTATTTGATAGAGAGAGGTACAGTGAGAGAGGGAACACAAGCAGGGGGAGTGGGAGAGAGAGAAGCAGGCTTCCCACTGAGCAGGGAGCCTGATGTGGGGCTCGATCCCAGGACTTTGGGATCATGACCTCAGCCGAAGGCAGAGCTTAACAACTGCGCCACACAGGCGCCCCAGAATATGGTTATTTTTATGAAGTCAGCAGATTTTGTGATTAAATTTGAGACAAAGCTCAGCAAAAAGTAAAATTTTATCAGTCACTTTCTATATGAGCAGAACACTGTGCTTTTTGAAAGTTATATGCATCCACTATCTCATAGGTCCAACCCTAACTCCATGATATGGAAAATACAGTCACTACTGTATTGTGTTTTTAGTAGTAGTAGTAATAGTAGAGAGAAATGAGTACAAAGGATTAAGTGATTTGTTGGAAATCAAGCAGTGTGTTTTAAAAAGCTCCATAACTCCACTTTCCCAATTCCTTAAGTGAATAAAAGGACAGAGCTTAATGTCAGGCAGCATGCTAAGTTTTTAGAATCATAATTAATCTTTATCAATATAATATCTCTATAAGGTAGGTATCATTTTCCTCAGTTTACAGATGATCCAGAAACTCAGAGGAAACAAACTTTTCACCCAAAGTCACAGAGAAAGTGGTAGAACTGTAAGTTAAAAGCTTATTCTTTCTGACTTTTAAAACAATGGTACTTATATTACCAAATTGAGTCTATTCAGATGCCTTTCACTGCTCAGTGTTGTACCACCTTATTACTGAGTGCCATCAATTGCGTTTGAAACCATAATTTAGTAGATGCCTTTTTCTATATCTTCAGTAAAAATAATAGCGTTAAGTGGAAAATAGTAAACAAAATGTACCTGAAAGATAAATTCAAGGTATGAAAGAACTAGTGCCTAGATGCATATTAACTGACATGGACTGGGCTAATACCTATATAATTAATCCTCAAAAGAGCCCAATTATATAGAAATATTTCCTCCATCATATACGAGATAAAAATGATAAATCAAAGAGAAAGTACATTAAATGTTGGGATTTTGGATTTTGTACATGCTGTTTTCATTTGTCAAAATATTATAGTTCAATGCAAAGTTCAGTCTTGCATATATCAAGAATGTTATTTTTAAGTAAGTCCTGGAAAAGGCAAATTCAGAAGAGAGTGTCCATGTTTGAGAAACTTGCTTCCACTTTTCTATGCTTCCATCTCCCTTCCTGATGCCATGTGCCCTCTTATTGCCTGTGAGTCATTTAACTCCTAGTAATGGCTTAGTAGTATGACTATGATCACTTTAGATCACTTTACTTTCCAAAGACACAATTGTATTTGAATGAAATCTTCAATTTGGCAAAATGTCCATCATAGTGGAGACACTGTCCTGTAGAGCTGGGGACATTTAGTTGACAAAATGGTGGGGTATAGTTGACAAAAACATTTTTGATCACTTCTCAAATCATACAAGGGTGATGAAAATTATATAATACAAAACTAAACCAGATCAATATGGGATTTTGCAGTGAATATAGTCCCAGTCCACAGTTTTGCTTTTTTATCTCTCTTAAGAACCTTACAGCCAAGATCAGACTAAGCAAAATCTACTAGTATGTCATCTAAGCTCCCATTCTGTGCCTGTTTCCTTCCATCTGCCCATCCTTTCATTTCCCCCCTCCGAGTTCTAACGAGCCCTGAGGCTTTTTTTCCATACCCTCTACAAAATGTGAGCTCAGATATAATCTTATTTATTTATTTATTTATTTATTAAAGTTTATTTAAGCAATCTCTGCACCCAATGTGGGGCTTGAACTCATGACCCCAAGGTCAAAAGTCACACATTCTTCCAACTGAGCCAGCCAGGCACCCCAAGATCTAATTTAACAGTCACTTACCCCTTCCTGTAAATGTAACCATAGCAATATTAGTAGTATTACATTATCTTTATATATAATATTTTACCTAAGATGAGTCATTAATTTCCTATTCTTATACTTTTAAAACATTAACTCAACTTCTGGTACAAAAAGAATTGTCCCCATTATAGATGTTTCTGGCATCACTAAGTAAATCTATGTGTATAAGTGCTTTGTAGAGATTCTAAAATAATATCCCACAAAGTGGCCACCATTCTGCTTGCATAAAACCAACCCTGAATGCTGTCTAATCTGTAGGTAGAAAATAACTAGATTATGTGTGAACCAAAAGAATTTATATTCAGTTAAGTTGAACCAGCCCCTCTCCTCTCTAATGAGAAAATATAATAAAATAATATATATTCATATCTTAGTGACACTGGCAAGGAACAGATTGTCTCCCCTGATCTCTGAAGCATCTACCTGTCAAATCAATCCTCCTGGAATAGCTCAGGTCTAACTTGAATAGAAGGGAGTCCTTCTATTTCTCTAACTGCACATGTATTCCTTTCCTCAATAGATGTTTATGAACTTGTATTAATTTTAGAGTGATTATGATAATAAACATACAAACACAAGAAATAGACACTTGAGGCAAATACATGGCTAAAAGCAAAAGTGATAATTACATTTTAATCACAATTATTTAACTTTCCAGGAGAATATGGTTAATGATCTAGAATTATTCAAACAACTAATAAATTTTTCATCACATTTTACCCACACACGGTCTAAGTCTCTCTTAGTTGGAGCAGGAAGAATTGTTCTGGAGTTACACAATACAGCTAAAAACCTAATCCAAGCCCATAAATGCAAAGGATAATAAGGATTTAGTATTTACATAGGTGCTTTATTAATATCACCATATGTTTTTAAATTAACTTTGTTCAGCATTTCCATAAATTTCTTCTAAATAAAAAAGAAAAATGTCACTTCTTGCAACAACTTGACATGCAGATAACAGATGGCTGTGGGTTTTTTTTTTTTTAGAGTAAAAAAGTATTCAGAATGAGGCATATCATCTATTATTTTGCCTTGCCCTCTTTATCACTTTCAATCTAAACAGAAAAGTGATGTATTACAAGAAAATGGCCCCCTTCGTGACATTTCTGATATGACTATACAATTTCAACACCAGAGTGGTTTGCTTTCTGAAATAAATGAGACATACTTTAACATTTCACGAATTCCATGTTTTGGAAATGAATGCTACAGAAATTCATTAAGCTATTGCATAAATTCTAAATATCAGAAATTATATAATTTCAATGACAAAAATATTCCAGGAAGCACCCTAAATTATGCATGTGTGGGTGAAAATGGACACAGCAGGAACAATTTTTAACCAGTTAATAATTCCTTGCTCTGCTAACTGTAAAGAAGAAACTGGGTACCAATTATGCATAGTTGATACCTCTCTCTGTTCAAATTAGCACTGAAGATTCCTTTCCAAAATTGTCTTCCCTAGACTGCCTCTGTGAAGATTTGTTTTCCTTTTTTAGTACAAAATAACATTTGTGATGATTTATGTTGTGCTAACTGAATACTCTTCAGAGGTAAGTATGATTTTGAATTTGCTTCACAACAGCAACCCCATTATATAAAGAGTTTAAGAAACATGTTCCAAATAAAATATTTAATAAACTGTGCAACTAGGGTTAGAATACAGATGAACTTGAGGCCAAAATTTTAGGCTTGTAACCAATTTTACAGTTTTGGGATTTTGGTTTAAAATGCACCTGCACAGAATATGTAATTATTGTATTAATGTATTACAGCTTATGATTAGAAGGAAACAAGGTTTACTCGAGAAAATAACAACATAAAAATGTTGATAAAACTCTATTTTATAAATTTCCATTTTTCCAAATAATTTCCCCTATCGTTATTAGAAACAAATAGGTAACTGTCACTATTTTAGAAGGAAACCACTTTTTCTAGTCTTAAAAATTACATAAAGTCACAGAGCAATAAATATTTAATTGAAGAATACTGGGAAGTTTCTGAATCTCACAGACTGTGGGGGAAAAATAAGATAGCATCAACAAAGTGTTTCATTCCTCATTTTGGGAGGAACTCTGCTCGGTAAACGCCAACTGAACATCTGTATTTCTTTTCCCAGGCTGGCTCTTGCCACTGCTCATGGCACAACACAGTACCACCCTGCTCTAAAATCACTGTGGTCTGTGCCCATGTGGAGCACCTTCTCTGGCATGATGCTTCAAGCGGTCCTCTGCATCTCATCATTACTGAAGCTGAGGAAATGCCCACAACCCCGACATATCACTACCTTTCTGACAACCCTGATGGTTGTTCCAGTGTGAAATTGCTAACTCTTCCTGTTGGACTCTTTTAGGAATATCTCTGAGCAAAGACATTTGGGTCCTGAGATAATTAAATCTTTTTTTTTTTTAAGATTTTATTTATTTGAGAGAGAGAGAGAGAGAGAATGAGAGAGCACATGAGAGGGGGGAGGGTCAGAGGGAGAAGCAGGCTCCCTGCGGAGCAGGGAGCCCGATGCGGGAGGCGATCCCTGGACTCCAGGATCATGACCTGAGCTGAAGGCAGTCGCTTAACCAACTGAGCCACCCAGGCGCCCCTATAATTAAATCTTTTGGCATTATGTATACATAATTCTTCCTGTAGGAAATGCAGACACTATCAGAGTGACCGGATTACAAAGTTTTAATAAAAATTACTGGAATTTACTCAAAATTATGTCTCAACTTCAGTGCTTAGGCCTTGTTTTATACATCAACCAGATAAAAACATACCTACTCCAGATGAAGTGGGATTGGAGAAACCTAGCTGTAAAGAACCTCCCAAACTTGTTCCCTGTAGTAGCACCCGAAGCACACACAAGACACAAATTGTACACCACTGATCGATTGCTTTTTACAATGTTGTATATCTCTATATGCAATTAAATGTTACTCTCCTAAATTAAGCACATGATTCCTGTAACTGTCTCATGATACAAAGCCCTGGATATAAAAAGACACAATTATGTACCTGATTATTTGATTTAAATGTATACTTAGTATGGTCTGGGATGGCTTCCTGTTTAAAGTCCTAATATACACAAAACTAAAAGTAAAACATTTTTAAAACAAATAATGCCCAGATTTTTGTGAATAAGAACAATTAAAAATGTAAACATGGGTTAAAGTAAAACAAATAAAGTAAAATATTTTTACTTTTTCCCCATCAATTATACAGATACATTTATAGTAAGGGCATTTTAAAATTAGGTTCTGCTATTTCCAAAAGTAGCATGTTATAGCCAATTCTCATTTCACAGTTGAACTGAAAGCCAGAAATGAATAACCTATGGCCCATGGCCAGGCACCCACAGGAGAGATGAATAGTTCTGCATCTGGCATTCCAGTGGGGCCTTCATAAATAGCACCAGACTGTCAGAATTAAACTGAGTTTAAAGGGAACAGCATGGCAAAAACAGGAGAACACACTGAGGGCATGAGCAAAGGGGGGAAAAAAGATAGACAAAATAACCTTTCCCTTAAATTCTCAAGAGAGAAGTACACATATTACCCACACTCTGAGCATAGGGCTCAGACTATTTCAGGAGGAAAACAAGCCCTGATATAAAATTTTTGGACTTGGCTCTGCTACTAATCATCCATACAAAATGAGAAACATGTCAACTGTCTAGTTTTCCATTTATTTGTTGTTAAATATATAAATATAAATTCACACACATGTATGTGTGTGTGTGTGTCTGTGAATCTGTGTGTTAAGGCTATTCTGGGGTCTCTTACAAGTACATTGTTCTGTGATGATAAATAAAAACTCCTTTTCCTGATATATATTCCACTAACATTTCTGCCCACCCAAATTGTATTTTCTTTCTCTTATTTGTAACATATCACTGTGTCTGCCTTGTTGTGCTTATGTCTCATTAAAAAGTGGTACTGTTTAATGGAATAGAAAAACTGCACTTATAAATTATTCTAATCTAGAAAAGATGGGCATTCAGCATCTCTCCTTGTATAATTATTCAATTGAATGTGATATTGCAAAATCATTAGTTGAATAAAACAATCAGGCGAACAAGCAATTTCATTGTGAGTCTCGGGAGATTTAAATTTGGTTCAGCACAAGCAAGCAGTATTGCTCACTGGGAGGACCTTCCAGGTATGTTATATGTTTTATGAATGATAAGTCCGGAGGTAAAAGGCATAATTTAATGCTCAAGAACTACTGTACATCATAGAGTCATTTATTATACCAGTCTTTGTTGCTGGATATGAAGAGGAAAAATGTATTTATGTGGAGAAGGGAACATTCAGATATAGCCTGTCAATTTCAATTCCTCAAGTCAGCTTAGCTGTGGTTATTAGCATTCTACCCGGCCACATTTCCAGAAGGACTGAGGGAGCATTCTCTGCCAAAGGGTTTCAAAAATCACATGAAAATGTCAAGTTTTGAAAAAATTCTGATTCCTAGACTTCGGGTTGGTTTGTTATTTCTTGAAAGCCTGTGAATTAATGAAATCATCATTACTGAATGTATTCAAGAGAGAGATGAATACATGTGTGATCTAGTATAGTGCGGCTTGCTTTATCAAGTGATAAGCTTCAGAGAACCTTGACAATTGTGAGGTTCTATAGTTTTCCAAAGCTTTCATTCTATGGGTTAGGTATTTTCAGCAGATTCATAGTTTTACAGATGTTTCCTCTTCCTTTTTAGTTTGGATTATCTGAGTATACATCAACAAATGCACAGAAGGAAATAATAATTAATATTAATTGGGATATTGAGAAAATACACTTGAATTTTAAAATCTGTTATTAATCCTTAGTAAAATTTAACTAGAATTGCATGTGTATATACATGCATATAACATAACTGTGTATAAATATGTGTATATACATTGTTTACTATATATACAGAATATATAAAACACAGAAGCATATATGTAACAATTGTATATGTATTAGATATAATTATATTTAATATTTGTATATAATATATAATTATGTAAATATATATATAAAATGTAAAAGCGTTTTAATGCATATTTATCATAAGATTTTAGCCTTGAAATTATCTTAGAAATCCATTCTGTACCTTCTCCTACAAAGAGTCTTTTAATGTAGTCAAGTTTAGCAATTACATATTATTTTCACTATAAATGTTTATTTTCACCTCAACACTATTGTTCATTTTATTTTGGTTGTTTAAAAATATTTGCAGGGTCGGGTGCCTGGGTGGCTCAGTCGTTAAGCGTCTGCCTTTGGCTCAGGTCATGATCCCAGGGTGCTGGGATCGAGCCCCACATCAGGCTTCCTGCTCGGCAGGAGGCCTGCTTCTCCCTCTCCCACTCCCCCTGCTTGTGTTCCCTCTCTCGCTATGTCTCTCTCTGTCAAATAAATAAATAAAATATTAAAAAAAAATATTTGCAGGGTGGGGCGCCTGGGTGGCTCAGTTGTTAAGTGTCTGCCTTCGGCTCAGGTCATGATCCCAGGGTTCTGGGATCGAGCCCCACATCGGGCTCCCTGCTCAGCGGGCTCCCTCTCCCACTCCCCCCTGCTTGTGTTCCCTCTCTCCCTGTGTCTCTCTCTGTCAAATAAATAAATAAAATCTTAAAAAAAATAAAAATATTTGCAGGGTAAAATACATTTTATTATTTTCATTTCATTATAAAAAAATTTTACCATATATTCTTGGCCTTATTGCACTGACTAGAATTTCTAGCACTGTTGAATAAAAGAGGTGAGTGGACTTTATTGCCTTGTTTCTGATCTTAGGGAGAAAGCATTCATTCCCTCACTATTATATATAATGTCAGGTGTAGGTTTTTCATAGATGCTCTTTATCAAGTAGAGGAAGTTCACTATAATCCCTGTAATTCTGAGAGGTCTTTTTGTTTGTTTTGTTTTTGTTTGTTTTAAAGAAAGGCAGACTTGCCAAAAACAGTACCTCATTTGGATGTGTCTGGAGTCTTGGAAACTTACTACCCTATGTTTTCCTATAAATGGACCATGAGAGCTTGTTTAGAGTTTCCAGCAGGGAAGCACAGCTACTCCTATACACCTTGACTGAAGAACAGTCCTCCTCCTCTATCAGGGAATGTCATCCTCTTCACCAAACACTCCCATTCTGGAGGGACACATGGTAGTGGTAAGTGAGGAAGGGGACACCCCCTTAGCCAGCCAGATCAGCGGAATCAACCCTGACGATCAATGGGGTGACTGATGCTACAGCCAGAACGCCCTCACATCCTATTCTGAGTGTTTTTATCACGGACAGGTATTGAATTTCATCAAATGCTGTTTTTGAAACAATTTGTATGATCATGTGATTTTTTTTTAGTCAGTTAATATGATAGATTACATTGGCATATTATGAATATTGAACTAGCCATGCATCCCTGGAATAGAGCTCACTTGGTTACACTGTATTCTTGTGTACTGCTGAATTTGGTTTGCTAATGTTTGGTTATGGACTTATACATTGTAATTCATGAGGAATATCTGTAGTGTTTTGTTTTTGTTTTGTATTGTTATTGTCTGGTTTTGGTAATAAGGTAATACTAGCTTCATAAAATAACCTGGGCAGTCATCCTTCTTTTTCTGGCAGAGACTGCATAAAACTGATAGTAAAATTTTTCTTCAATTGGCTTATAGAATTCTTTAGTGATACTAGTGTCTATAGACTTCTTTTTGGGAGTTTTTTAAATTATGAATTCTACTTCATCCACAGCTATAGGTATATTCAAAGTACAGATTTCTTATTAGGTGAGTTGTGGTAGTTTGTGGTTTTTGGTGAATTCATACATTTCATCTACGTTGTCAGTTTTACAGGTGTTAAGTTGCTTGTAGTGGCATTCCTTTATTGTTCTTATGATGTCTGTGAGGTCTATAGTGATATCCCATTTTGTTCCAAATATTGGTAATTTGTGTCTTTCCTCTTCTTTCTTTTTTTTTTTTTGTTGGTCTTTCTAGAGTTTTGCCAATTTTCTTGATATTTTCAGAGAACCAGCTCTTTGTTTCATTGATTTTCTCTACAACTTTTTCTATTGTTAATTAATTGGTTTCTGTGGTTATCTTTATGATTTCCTTCTTTCTGCTGGCTTTGGGTTTACTTTGCTTCTTTTTCTTGGTTCTTAAGGTGGTATCTTAGATTATTGAGATTGTTCCTCTTTTCTAATGCATATATTTCATGCTCTAGATATCCTTCTCAATACTGCTTTAGCTGTATCCCATAAATTTTGACATGCTGCATTTTCACTTTAATTCAGTTCAATGTATATATATATATTTTTAATTTCCCTTGAGACTTCCTCCTTGACCGGGGATGAATTAGTAGTGTATTGTTTGATTTCCAAGTGTTTGGGCCTTTTCCTGTTATTTTTTCTGTTATTGATCTCTAATTTGATACCATTATGGTCAAAGAAGGTTTGCTTTATGGCCCAGGATGTAGTCTATCTTGGCATATGTTCAGTGGACACTTGAAGGAATGTATATACTACATTTCTGGAAGTAGTGATTAAGAACCTTAAAAATGTTATACCTCCTGACACAGTAATCCCGTTTTTATGAAATACATTAAATAATCAGAGATACTCAGAGCTTTTTATATCCCTCAACATCCTGATGCTTATAACAGCAACAAAAATGTGCAACTGAGTGATGTATTGGTGCCAGCTGTATACATCTATAACCAACTCTGCATTTAGTGATGGCACATTGATGGCCTGAAATCAGCTATGGTGGGAATTTTTATATAACAAAATTGGTAAACTCTATAAATCACTTCCCATTCCCACTGATAGGGGGTAGTTAAATGTTTACCAGCACCCCACTGGGAAAAATTAGTAAATTATGAAACATCTAGAGAAACAGCACTGGAAAGCAATAAAGGATTGTTTTATCAAGCAATATTTAATAAAAGAGGAAAATTCTTAATGAAATTATTATTATTTTAAAGATTTTATTTATTTATTTGACAGACCGAGAGAGAGTGTACAAGCAGGGGGAGCGGCAGACAGAGAGAGAGGGAGAAGCAGGCTCCCTGCTTGTGGGGCTCAATCCCAGGATCCTTCAATTACGATGTGAGCCAAAGGCAGATGCTTAACTGACTGAGCCACCCAGGTGCCCCGAAAAATTCTTGATGAAATTATTGGAGAGAATATAAGACTATATGCATTCATATAGTGATAACATTTTACAGATATGATACAGTACATTGAAGTATTAAGTGCCTCATAAATGTTTTATAAGACATTAAGATATGTTTTTAATTTTAATATATTAGAAAACATTATGTAATAAAAAAGCCACTTGCTCTCTAGTATAACTCTGGCTACATACATTTAGGAGAGATTGTTTTAAGAGGTATTAATAAAATAAATTTTTTTAATTATGAAATAAAAACTAGTAATGAGCAAAATCAATGCCCCAGCTTTTAGTTTATATAAAGTATCAAAAACTGTAAGTGATTACCCCCATGCAAATATATATATATGGCATAAAATATGGCATAAATATATAACACTACAAAATTCCCCAAATATCTGATATAACTTTAATAAACATTGAAGGGATTCCAAAAAATTAAAGCCCTGATCCATATACCAGTGCTCTAGGCTAAAACACCAAACTGAATAGATCATTCTTCACTATCAGATTTGAAAGGACTAACACACTCTTTAAAAAAGAACAATAAAGAAGGCCATACGAAGAAATGGAACTGTGTTTTGCTGGATTAAAAAAGAAATATGAAAAAATGCCACAGAAGAAAGAACATTCCAGGTTTTTAATATCCTAGGATTTTCTCTTTCAAGAGGACATAACAAAAATCTAAAATATCTCCTTAGTTTGCTGATACCATTCTTCTTGCTAAAAATATCTCACTGCACATTAAACTTGAAGCTTACTTGGCTTCCTAAAGACCCTATGTGCTAGTTTTACTTACTAGATAGTTTGCTTTTTTTCTTTTTTCTGTTTTAATGTGATCAAGCAAGACTTGTTTTCCCCTTTATCCTGATTTTGAATGATTTTTAAAAAATTCCTACTCCTGATTCATTATATGCTCACCACCAAATCTTCTGTATCTGGTACAATACATCTGTTGCCTGTGGCTGGAAGTACATTCCCACACTGTCACTCCAGTATGTCCCCATTATGTGGGCTACCATGTAGCTTGAAGTCCATGTTCTAATGACCTAAACTGGCTATCTTCCCATCACATACAGCTGGTTATTTCATCTCACACCCATCTCTCCTTTGCCCAGTGGTACCCTTCAGTGTCAAGGTTTCAACCTGCTCATTTAGCTAAAAAGAATTTGTTCAATGAGTAAAGGGACCAGAAAAGAAACAGGCAAACCAAGAAACAGACTTTTAACTACATGGAACAAACTGATGGTTACCAGAGGGGAGTGGGGGGGGGGATGGGCTAAATAGGTGATGGGGATGAAGGAGAACACTTGTGATGAGCACCAGGTGTTGTATGAGAGTGTTGAATCAGTCTATTGTATACCTGGAACTAATATCACACTGTGTGTTAATTAACTGTATTTTAAATAAAAACTTAAAAAAATAAAAAGAATTTGTTCATTAGAAATGAATATTAATATGTATCAGTATATAAATGATTAGAAATTATAAAAGTCCTTTTTGATGCAGAGCTCATCAGTGGTTCATCTGATATGTAAATATAGATATATGTGTTTTTAAATATTTTTCACCTTATTTTGTGTGTTTCTCTGTTTGCATGGTAAAATAAAACCTGTTAATTATTCCCAACTGAGTAATATATATTTTGTGAAACTCTTCCTGAAGTGCAAGTACTAAATATTATTTACTTTTAGATTTGTTGTAAGAAAATACCATTATTCAGGATTTCTTTTACATGTAAAACGTATAAGAACATATCAAAATAAATGAGAGTAAGATAATATATGATAATAAGGATAAAGAAGGAAGTACTCTAAAAGATAAATAACATCAATAAATAAATAGATTTTTTGTTTGTTTTTGTTTTTCTTGTAACTAATATTAGAACATATCCTGTGAAAAATAGTTAGATGAAAATGGGAAAAAAGTAAAAAATAGGCCCCATGGGAGACTGAGCAAGGAAATGAGGAAGGACGCAGTGAGTCCCATGGTCACTCAGTTTCCCCTCTGACAATTTTATCAAGATTTTAAGAAGAAGTTCAGTTAACTCTGTTTATATAACAGAAAACTAAAATAGACACTGGACAGGTCTTTGGTAAAAACAAGAAAGAAAAGGTAGACATTTATTTGACAGTCTGCCAGTCAGTGAACAGTTTTGCATTAAGTACTTAACTATGTATATAATAGTATGCAATATCCTGAAAACACTGTATTCCATAGACTTGACCTTTTCTCTCAAGGAGCTTACAATCTAGAGTTATAGATGGCATTGTCCTTTCAAGTGTTATAAAACAAAAAAATTAAATAACAGTATGAAATAATAATATACTGTCATACAATGTGAAATACCAGAATAGCAATGTGAAAGAATAGATAGAGACCACTTTGGTTTATTTATAGGAATTATAGAGACTATTCAAATAGAAGAATAGGAGAAAGGTAGTTGCTTCCCGAGTTGAGAGGGACTTGGGAATCATCATGATAAATAAATAATTCTCTAAGATGTTTATTTCACTAGTCCTCAGTTTCTTCATTTGGGTAATAAGGTAGTTAAAATGTATAATCTATAAAATATTTTGTTGCTTCTTCATTGTATAAAGGTGTGACTAAGTTCTAGGGAAATTCCATATAACATGGAAGAAGTCAAGGATTGGTACTGTGCCAGAGTATTTTGGGGGATTCTGAGTGCTAAATTATTTCAGGTTTAAAAGAACAGGATGAGAAATCTCTCTTTCTTGAAGACATGGCCTTAAAAATCATCTTTATTTACAACCTGAAAATAGATACTACAATGCATACTTTTCCCCTTTATCTTGCCCCTGGGGAAAAAAAAATCCTAATAATGTTTCTAGTTAACAAATCAAATAAAACACAATAACTAACTCTTAACGGCTTTTTAAATGATTGCCCACAACTCTGATGAGTAATTATATCATTTGCTATAATGGCATTCATGAAATTAATTATGGGTTTTGAAGGAAAAATATATATGACATTACTGTAAAGAAAAAAGTGAGGTAGGAGTGCGAGGCTAATGATGGCTAATTGTACACATTTTGTAAAATTACACTTTTATGCAGCTTGCAAGCATTTGCTTTTTACCAATGTACTGGCTCTACGCTAGCTTTTTTAAAGCACTGTTCTCAACATATTTTGTTGAATTTAGTTGAATATGGTCACCATACAAAATGTAATCAGATTTGTAACGCAGGTAAGAAACCAGTCCTCATTATGCTGAAGCGATTACTTGAGGACACAGAGTTAATCTATCATTGGTAAAAGAAGACCACCAATGTGGATTCTATATTTTGAAATTTATTTCTCATACTTAGCATAATAGAATTCCCATGTTGATGACATGTATAACAATTCAAATCAGAAATATATACATGATATTATTTCACTAATATTTTAGTAAGCATTTGTTGCTCATCAAAATAATGCTACAGATGACCAACTGTGAAAACGACTGCTTGGTAAACAGTAATTAACATACACAGCCATAATTAACTTTTTCTTTTTTTGGCAATTTCACGTTTCCAACAACACATTTGAATTCTAGTTCACAATCTCAGAGAATGCATTTCTAAAACAACCACGTGGATCATGAATTTTTGGCAGTTTGGACCCTCTCTAGCTGTAGTTCCAGACTTACAGCATTGTCAGAGTTCAGGTCATTAAACTTCAAATGCTCTTAAACCTTCTCAAATGAAGATCATTCTCTTAATTACCAAATTCATCTCTTCAGATCCTGCCCCTCACAGCAAGAACAAGAAATGTTGGTAAAATTAACTCTTTATGTCCTGGCATCTGGAAGGACAATTCATGAATTTACCTCAAAGAGTTAGCAACTTCTCTACGTGAAGTCTGTGTTGGCTCTAAGTATATTTCCTCATAACAAGTCTCTCCTTAACGGTATTATGAAAAACCTGAGTTTCAAACAAGTTTCCACTGTTTTCCTATGGGTAGAGGGAGTAAGTGGATTCTTGTTCCTATGTTTTCTTTAAAAGATATCAAGGAGAAAAGGATATCTGGAGAATTTAAAATGTTTCTTCCAAGGTCATTGTCATTTTTGCTCTATGCCTTCTCTGACACATAACTCTCTTATAAGGCAAATGTCCAAGAATCACAAATGAAAGGTAAGGGGAAATGTGTTTTCAAATTTTGTATTCTTTTTTTTTTCCTTTAAGAGAAGAAAAACAAAGTCTGTATGAATTCCTGGGAATAATATCAGTCAACATTTCACTCAGTCTTTAGTTTTTGTGTCAAAGACCCATAAATCTTTGTTAGATCTTTTCAAATAATCTGCTTATTTAGATGCTTATTTTAAACCATAGATCTTCACAGGAGTTTCTTGGAATTAATAGTTATGAAACATAATTGTGACAATTACAGAGGTTCAAATGATTAGGAGTACTCAGGATGTCCCTGTGGCATAAGCTAGAAATGCCTATATTCAGATGTAGCAAGGGCTTTTGTCATTGGAAAAAAAATTACTGAGGTCTAGATGTAAAATAAAGTTGATTAAACCACAAAGGGTTTGATTCAGGAAACAAAACAAAACAAAACAAAAACACAAAAAACACAATCTTTTGGTGAAGAATTACCAATCAAAGTGTCATTGGAAACTATTTCTATGGCTGGAAATACTCATTACCCATTCACCCCAAAACAATGATCAGGGTCATGAGTATTAGGAAATTCTGTTAAACAGTTACATGAACTCCTGAAGATTTAATATGAAACTGTAAATAATTAAAAACAGGAGGCAGTATGCTGACTCTAACATGTCATTTAATCACAGATTTCTTTTTCTTAGTTATAGAATTCAGACTATCTAAACTACATTTTGGAAAATTTTGCTAAAGAAATAATAGAAAACTGGGTTAATGAGGGTTTTTTTTTTTACTCTTAGTTTTAAATTTTCCTCTTTCTAACTTAATGAGCAAGATTATTCACATTATCTTCAGGGTACCTCCATGAATTTTACATATTCAACAAAATATGAATGCCTATTAGGTGGCAGCTACTGTGATAGCAAATAGGAGATATGGGAAAATGAATAAAATACCCTCTCTTCTCTAGAATTTTACAGTACAGGAATCTAAGTACAGTTCAGGCAGCAAAGCTACTAAGAACTGATTACAATAAAGTGAGACAATTGCTTAGTTATAATTAGTAATAGTAATTTCATTTAGTGAGGTCTTCCTATTATCCTGAGTTTCATACTTTATTTCATTTAATCCCCACAACTACATGATGCATAGATTTTATCTGTGCTTTACAGATAATGAGATACTTGCAATGTGTAAAACCAAATCTCACAGTTAGTAAGTGGAATATATTCAAATGCAGTTCTGTCCAAATATAAATTCAGTTTTCTTAACTATGTCTGCTTCCCCTGAGTAGAAACTGGTTCAACTTAAGGGAGTCAAGATTTTACAAATAGGGACGCCTGGGTGGTTCAGTCAGTTAAGCGTCTGCCTTCGGCTCAGGTTGTGATCCCAGGATTCTGGGATTGAGTCCCGCATCAGGCTTCCAGCTCCATGGGGAGCCTATTTCTCCCTCTGCCTCTCTCTGTCTCCCATTAATAAATAAAATCTTTTAAAAAGAGATTTTACATATAAAGTAACATTAGATCTGAAACTATTTTTCTTAAAGATCTTATTTATTTATTTGTTTGTTTATGGGGGAGGAGGAGCAGAGAGAGAGGGACAAGCAGACTCCATGCTGAACACAGAACCTGATGCAAGTCTCAAACCCACGACCCTGAGATCATGACCTGAGCCAAAGACAAGAGTTGATGCTTAACTGACAGAGCCACCTAGGCGCCCCTAGACCTGGAACTTTAAAGATTGCTGAAGCATAGAAGAACACATTAAAGACCAAAGATATGAAAATTAGAAAGGCATAAATGTATGAAAAGCATAATATAAGCAGGTAAGATACCAGTTTAGCATGTTTAGCATAGAATTTTTAACAGGAAAAGATGGGAGACAAATTAAAAGAAAGGTAGTAAAGGATCTCAAGGGCCATGCTGAGGGTTATGAGCTTCATTTAAAAGACCACAAATATAAAAATAATAATAGTTATCTATTATAATAAATAATTTGGGAAGTGACACCATGTAATGAATACTTTTAAGGTGATATTACTGGCCTGGAACCTAGGAACAACCAAATATCTTCCCCGGTTCTCACCATATTTTTTTCAGCAAAGGTCCCAGAAGAATTACCATATTCCAGTCAATGAGACTATTGGGCCAGGGGGCCACTTCCGCCAGGCTAGGCATCTGAGATAGGTCTTCAGTTTGTCATTTTATTTTTAGTCTTCCTCCTTACTTTCTAATCCATCCTGCTTATTTTGCCAAACACATTTTTGAATCTACTCAAGAGAGTAGTGATTGCCTCTTAAATCAAGTAGAAATTCCTATAGTTACCCTGTGTATCTGGCCCCATGCTTAAATCCCATTTTCTCTCAGGAAGCCACATTGCAGCATTCAGACAATAATTTTACTCCCACACTCTGCCTGTGTCCATGCTGGTCGCAAACCAACTATATCACCTTTCCCTCACATTCATACAGCTAATATCCACTCATTCAGGCTAGAGCTAGTCCCATCAATTCCATGAAACCACCGCCTATTAGCCAAATGTATGAGCCTTCTGATGCTGAAGTTCTATTGTAACTTACAGATTATCACAATCTAACTCTAAAAAATTCCATGTGCACTTGTTATAAATGCAGACCAACTAAAACTCAACTTCAAATTTTCTTTCAGCACTAATATTAATTGTTATTTGTTTGTAACATTCATAGTAGGTGGGAAATAGCTTAGTACTGAAACATACAATTTAAAAGATCTTTAAAACGCTGATCCTTAGGGTTTTGCTACATAGCAGCTTTTGGTTCACATGGTTTTGGCTTTACTGAACATTCTCGAATTTACAGAACAATCCAGACTTTCTATAGCTATTTACTTTGAACAGAAAAGGAAACTCACCCACAGGGGTAAGGGTCATAGGGAGACACCTTTGGTTGTAGGTACTTAATAATCAGCTTTGATTTATACCCATCCTCCAGAAAATGATGTTAAAAGTTAATTGGGGAGCCTCAAATGGTTAGGAACAATGAAATGCTCTGATAATGTACAAATTAATAGAAATACTTTTTGACATATGCTTACTATCTTCACAGCCATCCCATGCTGGATGTGGGCATCTGGTGTTAATATTATCTCTACTTATGATGAGGGAAATGATGGTCATGGCTTCTTACTAGTGTTGGCCTCATCCACAGAGAGCTCAAGGCTGAAATTGCAAAGCTTTTGTTAGGTGCATTAAGGTGTAAATTTTTAATAGCAACACAATAGACAAGACAAGACTTGGTGGAATGGAAAGCTTAAAACAACAGAATATATACCTATGAACACACAAACAAATGTCAGTATTCCGAAGAGATACAGGTATAAGGACATCAGAAGTGATGGGGGGCCACTCCCTCCCAGAAATGATGATGTGTCACATGCATGGCACCCATGGTGAAGGATTATCTCTTACACATACATAACTTGGTACTGAAGCTCTTGCAGGTCTTGGGAGAACTGTTGATATCTTTCATTTTCTGCATCTTTCTTGTATAATTCTTAATTCACATTTGCCTGTTCATCTTTGGAGAACTCAGTCTTCTTTTTTTTTAATTTTAAAGATTTTTATTTATTTGAGAGTGAGAGAGAGCAACAGACAGAGCACAAGGCGGGGGCGGGGCAAAGCAGAGGGAGAAGCAGAGTCTCCGCTGAGCAGGGAACTGGATGTGGGATTTGATGGATGGATCCCAGGACTCTGAAATCATGACCTGAGCCAAAGGCAGACGCTTAACTGACTGAACCAACCAGGCACCCTCAGTAATCTATTTTATGTGCATTTTGTTCTTGGGTCTCACATATTCCTCACCAGAGATTTTTTTCCCTAGCCTAAACCAGAATTCATCTCTGCTCTATCCATTCATCCAAGGTATGATGAAAATGAAGACCCAAACCTAAGATAGTAAAAGTTTATTTATTTTTAAAGATTTTATTTATTTATTTGACAGAGAGAGAGAGTGAGAGAGGAAACACAAGCAGGAGGAGTGTGAGAGGGAGACGCAGGCTTCCCGCTAAGCAGGGAGCCCAATGCGGGGCTCAATCCAGGACCCTGGGATCATGACCTGAGCTGAAGGCAGATGCTTAATGACTGAGCCACCCAGGTGCCCCGATAGTAAAAGTTTAAATGCTGTTAACAATATTGTAGTTGCTAATATTTAGCTGGTTCTCATATTTTTCAGTAATTATGTCCTATGAAATAACCATGAACACTGAATTATCAAATACTGAAGCTTTACACCTAGAGGAAATACAGGGTTAAGTTCCTCTGAGTTTTCATTGACCAAAGAGTACATAACCTTGTCTTATGTGTAATTTCTGTTTAAAGACACTTTGTTTAATATATATTTAATATATATATTTAATATATATTTTTGATCCATCGTCACTGAACTCACAGCCAACAATATTGTAACACACACCTAAACAAGGCTATATAAGAAATATTTTCTCTGTAAGGCAGATCACAGTCTTCTTGTGCTTGGGAAAACTAGGCAACACTTCACACTAAGCTTGGGGACCGTTTCAAATAGCAAAATAACCAACAAAGAACACAAAAATATAAAAATTGTGACACTAAGTAGACCATGAAAATAATAGTTTACATTATGAAAGCCAAAACAAGAAAAAGAAGGTAGAGCGTTGCCTTTTTTTTTTTTTAATCTCAGCTGGGAACATGTGTACTAGGTGACTCAAGTATTTTCCCACTCTGTGCATGTGGAAAAATGATCGCAAAAATGCCATAGGTATTGATTTTGGGATTACAAATAAATTTTAGTGAGTAGGAAAAATCACAAGTATGGAATCCATGAATAGTGAGGACAGACTGCATATAGAAGAGTCTAGAAGAGGAACCAATTTGGAAGAGAAATCAGTAGTTTTATCTTGTCATATTTAGAGTTTCAGGAAAAGTTCTTTTGGACAAGTTCCCTAGTAAGAGAAGAGAGTAAAAGAGAAAACACGTTGGAGTCAGTCATCAGAGAAGAGATAACTGATAATGTACCAAATTATATAGAAAAGTCACTCGGAGGAAAAGATTAGAATTTGGGAAAGAACAAGTTGTTGCTGAGAAATGAGAACCCTGATCAATCAAGCATCCTAATTACTTTCTTCTTTTTTTAAAGATATTTTATTTTATTTTATTTTTATTAGAGAGAGAGAGGAAGAGGGAGGGGGAGGGGCAGAGGGGGAGAGAGAGAGAGAATCCCAAGCAGGGCGTGGAGCCCTATGGGATACAGCAGCTGAAATCAAGAGTTGGACGTGCAACAAACTGAGCCACCCAGGCGCCCTACCTAATTACTTTCTTAAAGAGGGAGTATAATATTTAGACTGTGAGGCTAGCCTGTATTCATATATAATGATCAGAATTGTCCAAAAAAAGCCATATAAACTTATTGGCCTTTATAATTATTGGTGTCAGTCCCTTATCTTCATATTTCCCTTACCACTGTCAGCTGGATCCATTAATATTTCTCATTTTCAATATGCCTTTCAACCCATTTCTTAATATGGCAGAAAACTTTAAAATATCTTAGCCATTCTTAGTCCATTTAGTTCAAATATGATGGGGCTTAACATTAAATATGCCCATATTAGTTATCCTAATGCTGAAACCAGAGGTTCCCTTAAGCATGGTGATTTCATTATATTGATATGAGGTTAACTATACCAGAATTCCAGATCCAAAATGTCAAGAGTTGATTTCTGGTTATTTCCTACAATAATAAGGTTATTCCCTGCTAACCTGTCTAGTGCCTTAACCCCTCCCTGGGCACAGTGTCAATGGCTCATGTCATATTACCCAATGATTGACTTACACCATGTACGATCTTTCTGTCATTACATCCAATGTTGCTAGCCCCCTACATTCTTCACCATCATATTATGCTCAACTTTAGGGATTCTTCATTACTTTATCTAGGACCATTAGTTCTTGGCATTACATACTTTGATTGAAGACTGCTATAACCTTTGAACACTGAAGTTAGGATGCCAACCTAATTCTATGCTTACATCCCAAACAGCCCTCACAAGTCAGTGCCTGTTTTCTGAATTGGATAAAGCCATATCAACCTTTTGCTTAAAAAAATCCTAAGACAGAAAATAAACAATTCTATAAAATGTATGTAGAACTTTTGAATTCTATACTGTATTTCCAAGTAGTAAAAATATACTATTCATGCTGATTTTTGCCATCTATAGAATTAAAAATGGCTGTATAGCATGTGATTCTGGTAAGGGTTGAAACCTTTAGATTTTAGGGGCACCTGGGGGGCTCAGTCATTAAGTGTCTGCCTTCAGCTCAGGTCATGATCCCAGGGTCCTGGGATCGAGCCCCACATCAGGCTCCCTGATCTGCGGGAAGCCTGCTTGTCCCTCTCCCACTCCCCTGGCTTGTGTTCCCTCTCTCGTTGTGTCTCTGTCAAATAAATAAATAAAATCTTAAAAAAAAAATAAACCTTTAGATTTTAACAACCTTTTCTTTCCCAGACCTCCTATAATCACCTCTTTACGGTAATGCCCTTCTTATTTGGCTCTCTCATCTTCCTTTCTTTTTTTTTTTTTGACACCATGTGATCCAAGATACACATTAGTCTTTGACTTTCTGATCACTTTTTGCCTTTTACATCATACATGCTAACCAAATCATGTTTCATAATCCCGCCTGATGAGCTAACTATTTCCATGCAACTTTGCTTTCCTTTCCCTCTCCAACTATTTATTGCCTCTCTTACAGTCATTTTATATAACTACACTGCATCCATTTCCAATAACACTGCCCTAAATTTGTGTATTCAACTGGTCATAAGAGTTTTGCAAGCAGCATCCTATCCCCATTGATTCTTCAGATTCAATATATGGAAATGATGCATTCCTACTTAAAAGTTTGCTTACTCTAATTAGCACTCTTTTTTCCTAAAACAAATGCTGTATTCATAAGATCAGCAGTGCATCAGCTCCTCCACTCTTGATTGCAGCACTTTATTTAGCACTTTATCCTTATTTTCTCTCTACCTGCCCAAATCTTGCCACTTGGCACTTCTAAATAATCACACAGAAAGTGCAAGCACTTGTCTAACCCATTCCATAGACAGTTGGTAGTTTGCTGTGTGGAGTGAAACTTTCCAGATCATTTACTAAAGAGTACTTGTCAGTATAACCTCATGCTGTCTTGAACTTCAGATCTTTATACTAATTCTTATTTTCTCCTGGTCCTACACTATTAAAAGGCAGCATGATGGGAAGTAAAACAATACTGCCTGAGGACTGATCTTATTTTTCTCAATCAACCTCTCTGGGTACTAACAAAAGTAGAACAGTTTTATTATTCTCATTCTAAGATGGTTAGTCGATGATTCTAGACACATTCCTTTCAGATTCTGAAACATCTGAGAACAAAAGAGTTGTTCTCCAGAGGATAACCATAATAAAAAACATACACAAGTATATATACATTGAGTTCTTATAATGTATCTGATACTGTATCAGTATATGTCTTTTACACTGCCTCACAAAATTGCTATATATTAGGTATTATCATCTGTTTTTGCATATTACAAAAGTCGTACTCCAAGAAGTTAAATAATATAATGGTCATATAGACAAACCATACCTGTTCTGACTCTAAATCTTGTGTTTTTTCAGATTTTCCATGCTTCTGTTCCTGTATTCACTCCTTGATTGGCAAAACTGTGAAGAATTATATACATTGTTGATGATCAGTCTTAAATTATTACCCAAAAAGCCACACAACAGAGTATTTCTGGAGTGGTGTACTTATACAGCTACTACAAATAAATCATGAAACATGCAAATGACTAATTTGGCAAAGCTGCCAGGATACAATTAAAACAACTTATTATTCTTATTACATATAATAATATAACTTACATGATTAAGATATTAATAAGTAATAATATAACTTATTCTTACATTGACTTGCCATTAATCAACACTCCTTTTTTTGGACTATTTGTTTCTGTTTGGACTGTTAACTGTTAACTGTTTATTTCTGTTTGGACTATTTATTAACTGATTTTTTTTTTTTTTTTGACAGAGAGAGACACAGCGAGAGAGGGAACACAAGTAGGGGGAGTGGGAGAGGGAGAAGCAGGCTTCCCACTGAGCAGGGAGCCCAATGTGGAGCTCGATCCCATGACCCTGGGATCATGACCTGAGCTGAAGGCAGATGCTTAGCGACTGAGCCACGCAGGCGCCCCTTATTAACTGATTTTTAATCAGTTCAAACATCCCAATATTTCAGGCTCTCCCTCCAGAAAGAGTGATAGCTAGGTAAGTTAAAGGAATATGAATGTGAACCCCCCTACAGTCATGCCACAGCTGGACAGGCAAGCACCCCACACCCCTCCCCCCCAATACTACAGCCACCCCAATGAGCCACAGCCACACCACAGCCAGGGGAAAATCAGGCAAAATAAGGAGAAAATGAGAAACATTTTCCAAATTAAAAAACAAGACAAAACCTCAGAAAAAGACTTTAATGAAATGGAGAAAAGTAATGTACCTGATAAAGAGTTCAAACAAAGAGTTCAAATAGAGTCATTAAGATGCTCACTGAACTCAGGAGACGAACAGATGAACATAGTGAGAACAGCAATGAAAAGACAGAAAATATAAGACAGTAACAGACAGAAGTCAGAGGGTTGAAGAATACAATAAGTGAACTGAAAAATACAGTAGGAGAGTTCAACAGCAGACTGGATAAAGCAGCGGAATAGATCAGCAAGATAGAAGACAAAGTAATGGAACTCACTGAGACAAAACACCAAAAAGAAAAAAAAAAGGTGAAGCTACTTTAGGAGATATAGAGATCTATAGGACAACATGAAGCTGAATAACGTCTGCATTATAGAGATCACAAAAGGAAAAGAGGAAAAGAAAGGGGGAGAAAATTTATTTGAAGAAATAATGGCTGAAAATTCCCTAATCTGGAAATGTAAGCAGATATCCAGGACCAGGAATCCCATTGAATTCCAAATACAAAGAACCCAAAGAGATTCACATCAAGACATATTATGATTACAAGGTCAAAATTTAAAGATAAAGGGAGAACCTTAAAAAGCAGCAAGAGAAAACAACTTGTTACATACAAAGGAAACTCCATAAGGTAATCACCAGATTTTTCATCATAAAGTTTGCAGGCCAGAGGGAGTGGCAAGTACTGCAATGAAAAAAACAAACAAAATTTCTAACCAAGATATTCTACCCAGCAAGGTTATTTTTCAGAATAGAATAAAAGATAAAGAGTTTTCCTGATAAGCAAAAGCTAAAGGAGTTCATCAACAGTAAACTGGTCCTACGAGAAACATTAAAGGAACTTGTTTAAGCTGAAAAGAAATGGCACTAATTAATGATAAGAAAACATATGAAAGCAAAAACCTCACTGGAAAGGTAAATATATAGTAAGAGTAGTGGACTAATCACTTATAAAGCTACTATAAAGGTTAAAAGACAAAGTAGCAAAACTAACTAAAACTATAATAAAGTGCCCGGCTAGCTTAGTTGGTATAGTATGAGACTCTTAAAACTACAGTAATTAGTTAAGGGATATATAAAATAAGATGCAAAATGTGAAATCAGAAACAAAATTTGGTGGGGGGGGATAAAAATGTATAATTTGGGAACATATTCAAATTTAAGTTGGGGCACCTGCATGGCTCAGTTGTTAAGCATCTGCCTTTGGCTCAGGTCATGATCCAGGGTCCTGGGATCGAGCCCCACATCAGGCTCCCTGTTCAGCGGGAAGTCTGCTTCTCCCTCTCCCATTCTCCCTGCTTGTGTTCCCTCTCTTGCTGTGTCTCTCTCTGTCAAATAAATAAATAAAATAAAAAAAAAATAGACTGTTATATGTCATTTGCAAATATCTTCTGCCATTCCTTTAGTTTCTTTTTCCTATGCCTTTTTGTTTCTATAAAGAACTTATCAAACTCAACAACCAAAAAACCAAATAATCCAGTTAAGAAACGGGGAGAAGACATGAACAGACATTTTTCCAAAGAAGACATACAAATGGCTAACAGACACATGAAAAGATGCTCAACACCATCATCAGGGAAATGCAAATCAAAACTACAATGAGATACCACCTCACACCTGTCAGAATGGCTAAAATTAACAACACAGGAAACAACAGGTGTTGGTAAAGATGCATAGATAGGGGAACCCTCTTACACTGTTGGTGGGAATACAAACTGGTACAGCCACTCTGGAAAACAGCATGGAGGTTCCTCAAAAAATTAAAAATAGAACTACCCTATGAAAGCGATTGGAATATGAGGTATTTACCCAAAGGATAAAAAAATACTTATTCTAAGGGGCACATGCAGCCCCATGTTTATAGCAGCATTATCACCAACAGCCAAATTATGGAAAGAGCCCAAATGTCCACTGGCTGATGAATGGATAAAGAAGAAGTGGTGTGTGTGTGTGTGTGTGTGTATAATGGAATATTACTCAGCCATAACTGCAATGACATGGATGGAGCTAGAGTGTATTATGATAAGTGAACTAAGGCAGTCATAGAAAGAAAAATACTACATGATTTCACTCATGTAGAATTTGAGGAACAAAATAGATGAACATAGGGGAAGGAAGAAAAAAAAAAAAAGAAAGAAGGAGGCAAACCATAACAGACTCTTAATTATAGAGAACAAACTGAGGGTTGTTGGATAGGAGGTGGGCAGGGGATGGACTAAATGGGTGATGGGTATTAAGGAGGGCACTTGTTGTGATGAGCATGGGGTGTTACATGTAACTGATGAATCACAGAATTCTACTCCTGAAACCAATATTAGAATATATGTTAACCAACTAGAATTTAAATAAAAACTTAAAAAATAAAATCAAATAAACAGTTATATATGTAGGATGTTATATGGAACCTCATGGTAACCACAAAGCAAAATCTTATATGAAATATACAAAAAGAAAATAAGAAAGGAATCTAAACACAACAATGAAGAATTTAACACCAAGGGAAGAGAGAAGAAAGGAACAAAGCAGAACTACAAAAACAGTCAGAAAACAATTAAGACAATGGTAGTAACTACATACCTACCAATAATTACTTTAAGTGTAAATGGACTAAATTTTCCAATCAGAAGCCACAGAGTGGCTGAATGGATAAAAAAATACAAGACCGATCTGTATGTTGCCTACAAGAGACTCACATCAAAAATAAGTACACACACAGACTGAAAGTGAGAAGATGAATAGACATTTCTCCAAAGAAGACATACAGACCCAGAGGCACATGAAATATGCTTAACATTATTAATCATCAAGGAAATGTAAATCAAAACCACAATGTGACATCAATTCCCACCTGTCAGAATGGCTAGTATAAAAGAGACAAGAAATAACAAGTGTTGGCACAGATGTGGAGAAACTGGAACACTCATCCAATGTTGGTAGGAATGTAAACTGGTAAAACCACTGTGGAAAACAGTATGGAAGTTCCTCAAAATATTGCAAAAAAATAAAAACAAAAACAAAAAAGAAATAGAACTACCACAGGATCCAGCAATTCTATTTCTGGGTATCTATCTGAAGAAAATGAAAACTCTAATTAAACATATATATATATATATGTTTGCAAGCAGTTATAAACATATATATATCCATACACACACATACACACACCCTAATGTTCATTGCAGCATTATTTACAATAGCTAAGATATGGAAGCAACCTAAATGTCCATCAACAGATGAATGGATAAAGAAGATGTGGTATATATACACAATATAATATTACTCAGCCATAAAAAAGAATGAGATCTTGCCATTTGTGACAATATGGATGGAACTTGAGGGTATTATGCTTAGTGGAATAAGTCAGCAAGACAAAGATAATTACTGCATATAAGTAATCTAAAAATCAAAACAAACAAACAACAAAATAAAAGAAAACTCAGAGAAAATACAGAGAACAGACTTTTGTTTGCCAGAGGGGAGAGGTTAGAGGGGAGCAAAATGGGTAAGGAGATCAAAGGTACAAACTTAGTTATAAAACAAATAAGTCATGGGATGAAGAATATGAAGAATACAGTTAATAATATGTCAACTTTGTATCATGTCAGATGGTTAACAACTTACTATGGTGATCAGTTGCTATTGTATACAAATGTTGAATCACTGTATTGTACACATGAAACTAATATAAATGGTATACCATTAAGAAAAATGATTAATAAATAAATAAAGACATAAAAGATTGTATCTGCGGGGCGCCTGGGTGGCTCAGTCATTAAGCGTCTGCCTTCAGCTCAGGTCATGATCCCAGAGTCCTGGGATCAAGCCCCGCATCGGGCTGCCTGCTCAGGGGGAAGCCTGCTTCTCCCTCTCCCACTCTCCCTGCTTGTGTTCCCTCTCTCGCTGTGTCTCTCTCTGTCAAATAAATAAAATCTTTAAAAAAAAAAAAAAAAAGAAAAAGAAAAAGATTGTATCTGCTAAGGGTTCCTCATCTACACTTTATCTGGACCTTATGAATACTCAATATTTTCAGTCAGGTTTTGTAATACCTACTGAATATTAAAATATGGTACAATAAGCATCTCAATTCATTTTCATTTACACACCAAACATTTCTTGGCTGTCTATATATGCCAGATACAGTGGGAGTACTGAAATATCTCAAACTCATTACCATCTAGCCTCATCTGCCAAGGTCATTTTATTTTCTCAATTCTTTCTTTCACTTAACAGTGACTAGCTAGTGAGGTCTTTTTTTTTTTTTTTTAAGATTTTATTTATTTATTAGAGAGAGAGAGAGAAAGCACAAGCAGTGGGAGTGGCAGGGAGAGGGAGAAGCAGGCTCCTCACTGAGCAAGGAGCCCAATGCGGGACTCGAACCCAGGATCCTGGGATCACTACCTGAGCCGAAGGCAGACGCTTAACCGACTGAACCACCCAGGCGTCCTTAGCTAGTGAGGTCTTAACAAAAATGAAAATCATCAGAGCTATGACAGATTCTTCTCTTTCTCTAGGCCCATTCAACATCTCTCTAGACTTTTCTGCTATTGAAATTATTAACTTGTTTATTTCTCCAAGGACACTGTGAGCTTCCTTATGCTAGAAGTATGTGCTTTATGTTTAGTACTCTAAGTGGCAATAACAGACACTCAATATAATTACTGAGCTAAAAGGAAAATTCTCCATTCTCAAAGCCAATTAAATAATCCATACACTGATAATCTATTGTAGAAACCATTGCAACTGCCTCTTCATTCTTCACTACAGGCTTTCCAACCTCATCTTTATTTATTTATTTTTTTAAAGATTTTATTTATTTATTTGACAGAGAGAGAGAGAGCAGAAGTTGACAGGGAGGCAGGCAGAGGGAGAGGGAGAAGCAGGCTCCCCACTGAGCAGGGAGCCTGACGTGGGGCTCAATCCCAGGACCCTGGGATCATGACCTGAGCTGAAAGCAGCCACTTAACCAACTGAGCCACCCAGGCGCCCCAACCAACCTCATATTTAAAAAATCAGATCTTGGGCGCCTGGGTGGCTCAGATGGTTAAGCGTCTGCCTTCGGCTCAGGTCATGATCTCAGGGTCCTGGGATCGAGTCCCGCATCGGGCTCCCTGCTCCTTGGGAGCCTGCTTCTCGCTCTGCCTCTCTCTCTCTCTCATGAATAAATAAATAAAATCTTTAAAAAATAAAAATAAAAATAAAAATAAAAAAAAATAAAAAAAATAAAAAATCAGATCTGATTGGAATGGTTCAAAGACAGCTAGACTCCAACTAGCTAGCGACTGTCCCCGCTTTTCACTAATACAACTCATTTATTACAGTGGCAACAATTCCCCAACTGAAGCAAATAATAATAATGCATTTTCCAGTCTCCCATATAGTTAGGAGTGGCCATGTGACTAGCTAGTCAATGAGATGTAAGCAGAGTTATTCTAGGAAAGCACCTTAAAAGTGTTTCCACTTTTTATCACTTTTAGAGCTCTGGCAGAAATGATGAATCACTCATGAGACAACTTTAAGTTGGAAGGCCCTACTAAACTGAAAGAAGTCTTAGTCCATGATGATCAAGTTCCCATCTTATTTTTAGGCTGTGTGAGAGAAAGACAAATATAAGTTTTGTTTAAACAACAATTAGAATTTTCTCTCAAACACAGCTAGCTCTATCTAACCTGAGCCGGCAAAATAAGTCAAAGTTAAACAATAGTCTTCTAATAGTAATTGTTAATAATACTATGTAAGATAGTATTGTAAGAATATTAAAGAATAATAAATTGAAGAGGACATAAAGAAATGGAAAATATTCCATGCTCATGGATTGGAATAACAAATACTGTTAAAATGTCTCTACTACTCTAAAGCAATTTACATGTTTAATGCAATCCCTATCAAAATACCAACAGCATTTTTCACAGAGCTAGAGAAAACAATCCTAAAAGTTATATGGAACCACAAAAGATGCTAAATAGCCAAACAACCTTGAAAAAGAGCAAAGCTGGAGGCATCACAATTCTGAACTTCAAGTTATATTACAAAGCTGTAGTAATCAAAACAATATGGTACCAGCACAAAAATAGACACATAGATCAATAGAACAAAATAGAAAACCCGGAAATGAACCCACAACTATCTGGTCAATTAATCTTAAATGAAGCGGGAAAAAATTTCGAATGGGAAAAAGACAGTCTCTTGTAGTGTTGGGAAAACTGGATATCAACATGCAAAAGAATGAAACTGGACTGCTTTCTTACAACATACACAAAAATAAATTCAAAATGGACTAAAGACTTAAATGTGAGACCTGAAACCATGAAAATCCCAGAGAAGAACATAGGCAGTAAACTCTTTGTATCAGCTGTAGCAACGTTTTTCTAGATAAGTCTCCTGTGGCAAGGGAAACACAGGCAAAAATAAATTACTTGGACTTTATCAAAATAAAAAGCTATGCACAGTGAAGGAATCAATCAACAAAACTAAAAGGCAACCTATGGAATGGGAGAAGACATGTGCAAATGTAATATCTGATAAAAGGTTAGTATCTAAAATATATAAAGAATTTATCCAACTCAACACCCAAAAAACAAATAATCCAATTAAAAATGGACAGAAGACATGAACAGAAAATTTTTCCAAATAAGATATACAGATGGCCAACAAACACATGAAAAGATGCACAACATCACTGGTCATCAGGGAAATGCAAATCAAAACTATGGTGAGATATCACCTCACACCTGTCAGAATGGCTAAAATCTAAATGAGAAACAACAGGCATTGGGGAGGATGTGGTGCAAATGCAAACTGGTGCAGCTACTCTGGAAAACAGTATGGCAGTTCCTCAAAAAGTTAAAAATAGACCTACCCTACTCTCCAGCAAATCACACTACTGTGTACTTACCCAAAGAATACAAAAACACTAATTCAAAGGGATGCATGCACCCCTATGTTTATAGCAGCATTATTTACAATAGCCAAGATATGGAAACAGCCCAAGCATCCACTGATTGATGAATGGATGAAAAAGTAGTGTTATATATATATATTTATGGTAATATTGTATTAAATATTAAATAATATTGTAAATATTGTATAGTATTGTAAATACTAAATAATATTATATTATTGTATCATAAAAAAGACAGATCTTGCCATTTGGAACAGCATGGATGGAGCTAGAGGGTATAATGCTAAGTTAAATAAGCCATCCAGAGAAAGACAAATACCATATGATTTCACTCATCTCTGAAATTTAAGAAACAAATATACAAAGGATTGAGAGAGAGAGAGAGAAACCAAGAAACAGATTCTTAATTATAGAGAACAAAATGATGGTTACCAGAATGGATGTAGGGGGGCGGGATGTGTGAAATAGGTCATGGGGATTAAGGAACACACTCACTGTGATGAGCACTGGGTGATATATGCAAGTGTTGAATCCCTGTACTGTACACCTGAAATTAATATAACACTGTATGTTAACTATACTGGTTTAATAAAAAAATAAAAATGTCCCCATAAAGATGGGTGAAAATAATACTCTCCAGTTCTATTGCCATAAAAAAAAAAAAAGAATACTAAAATGTAAGTATGACTAATGATTGTTTCATAAAACACAGTGAATGCATTGGTTGTTTAATGTGTACAGATATGGTGGAAAGACAATTAAAATAAACAAACAGCTGAAATTTTGATTTGCATCTATGTATAGTTGCTTCCTCAAGCAACTGGTTAGTAGCTAAACTTGACTTATAAAGTAAAAATAAACCAAACCATCATAGATTTTCAGAATGCTAGCTACCAAAAAGAATCTTTAAATCATCAAATTAATAAGTCATTGTAGGTTTGACAAGATTATTTACTTTGTAAGTCAGACTTTCAGCACATCATCAATCTAACTAAACTGAATCTTGTGAAAATTCATGGAAGAGATATGTTCTGAACTTGCTAGATAGCAACAATACTGAATATGGATTACTCAAGAAGACATGGAAAATATCACTACCTGTCTCTCAGAATGAGTACTCTTATAGCCAAAATTAAAGGAAAAGATAGCCAATACCAAGTGAAATATACACTTTACATACAACACTGAAATTCCAATCCCAGGTGTTTACCAAAAAATAAATTAAAACTTATATTTATTAGGGAGAAGCAAGATGGCAGAGGAGTAGGAGACCTAAATTTCGTCTGGTCCCAGGAATTCAGCTAGATAGGTATCCAACCATTCTGAACACGTACAAACTCAATAGGAGATCGAAGAAAAGAATAGCAGCAACTCTCTGAACAGAAAAGCAACCACTTTCTGGAAAGTAGGATGTGCGGAGAAGTGAATCTGAGGCGATATTCAGGAGGATAGACCGAGGGGGGAGGGAGCCTCCATCAGCTGCTACCGGCAAGTGACAGAGCAGCAGAGCACAAAATCAGAACTTTTAGAAGTCTGCTTAGGGGGCGCCTGCATGGCTCAGTCCTTAAGCATCTGCCTTCGGCTCAGGTCATGATCCCAGGGTCCTTGGATCGAGCCCCACATCGGGCTCCTTACTCCCTACTTGGTTGGAAGCCCACTTCTCCCTCTCCCACTCCCTCTGCTTGTATTCCCTCTCTTGCTGTGTCTCTCTCTGTCAAATAAATAAAATCTTTAAAAAACAAAAAAAAGAAGTCTGCTTGGGTGAGGGATGTCGCTTCAGTGGCTTAGTGGGGGGTGGAACCCTCTCTGGGACAGTGTGGTCTCAGGACCCTCAGGGTCACAGAAAGACCGGGGGTGCCTGAGTGCAGCAGAGCTCCCAGGTATCAGAGCGGGTAAGCCAGCTGCAGAGACAGAGCCGAGGAGTGGGCTCTCAGCTCGGTGTTGCCATAAACCGGGATCCACGGCACAGTTGGGCCACTGCTCTTCCAGCAGGGGCCCAACAAGTGGCAAATGTGCGGAGACTCCCCTTCCTCCCCTGGGAGGAGTGGTGCAGAAGCGCACCACAGGAATCTGCTGGGTTTGGAGACTCCACACGGGGTCAGGTGCCAGAGATAGGAATGCTAGGTCACAGTCCGGGGGAGCACGGAGTGCGGCTGGAGACCGAGGAGATGGGAGTGATTGACTGTTTTTCTCTGGGGGCTCACTGAGGAATGGGGGCCCGAGTTCTCAGCTCCTTTGGGGTGGAGATTGGGGGCCCGCCTTTTTCAGTCTCATATTCCAAAGCTGTATGGAAAGCTTGCAGGGAACAAAAGCTCCCGAGAGCAAACCCAAGCAGATTACTTAGCCCGGCCCCTGGCAAGCGTGGGGCAATTCCACCTCCGGCAAAGACATTTGAGAATCACTGCAACAGGCCCCTCCCCCAGAAGATCAGCAAGAACAGCCAGCCAAGACCAAGTTTACTCATCAATGAGAATGGCAGAAGTCCAGCATTAGGGGAATACAGCACATAGAATTCATGGCTTTTTCCCCCCTGATTCTTTAGTTTTTCAAAGTTAATTTTTTTAATTTTCTGTTTCTTTTTCTTTTTTTTTGAAATTTTCTTTCTCCCTTTTTCAAACAACATCTTATCAATCCCTTTTTTAAAAATCTTTTTTATTTTTCATTTTTAGAGTCATATTTATCCCTTCATTGTAGTTAACCTTATTTTTGGTATATATATATATAAGTTGTTCTCTCTTTAAAATTTTGGAATATAGTTTCTTCTAACAGACCAAAATATACCCTAAAACTCTAGTGTATGGCTTTGTTCTAGTCTCCTGCCTGATCACATTCTCTCCCTTTTTTTCTTTTTAATTTCTCTTCTTTCTTTTTTCAACCAACTTCTTATCTTACTAATTCCTTTTATAAAATCTTTTATAATTTTCATCTTTACAGTCATATTCTATCCCTTCATTGTATTTACCCTTATTTTGTACATATATGTTTTTCTTTCTTTAAAATTTTGGCAGGCAGTTTCTTATATCAGACTAAAATACACCCAAAATCTAGTGTGTGGCACTGATCTATGCACCAGCCTGATAATATTTGATCATTATCTTTTTTTTTTTTTCTGTTTTCTTTCTTTCCCTTTCTTTCCCCCCAGTTTCAGGTCTCTTCTGATTTATTTAGTGTATATTTTTCTGGGGTTGTTGTTACCCTGTTAGCATTTTGTTCTCTCATTCATCTGTTCTCCTCTGGACAAAATGACAAGATGGAAAAAATCACCTCAAAAAAAAAGAAAAAGAGGTAGTACCGACTGCCAGGAACCTACTCAATACGGACATTAGTACGATGTCTGAACTAGAGTTCAGAATGACAATTATAAAGCATGGAAAAAAGCATGGAAGATACTAGAGTAACCCTTTCTGGAGAAATAAAAGAACTAAAATCTAACCAAGTTGAAATCAAAAAGGCTATTAATGAGGTGCAATAAAAAATGGAGGCTCTAACTGCTAGGATAAATGAGGCAGAAGAGAGAATCAGTGATATAGAAGACCAAATGATGGAGAATAAAGAAGCTGAGAAAAAGAGAGATAAACAACTACTGGATCACGAGGGCAGAATTCGAGAGATAAGTGATACCATAAGATGAAACAATAATAGAATAATTGGGATCCCAGAAGAAGAAGAATGAGAGAGAGGGGCTGAAGGTATATTGAAGCAAATTATAGCAGAAAACTTCCCTAATTTGGGGAAGGACACAGGCATCAAAATCTAGGAAGCACAGAGAACCCCCCTCAAAATCAATAAAAATAGGTCAACACCCCGACATCTAATAGTAAAACTTGTAAGTCTCAGAGGCAAAGAGAAAATCCTGAAAGCAGCTTGGGACAAGAGGTCTGTAACCTACAATGGTAGAAATATTAGATTGGCAGCAGACCTATCCACAGAGACCTGGCAGGCCAGAAAGGACTGGCATGATATATTTAGAGCACTAAACGAGAAAAATATGCAGCCGAGAATATGATATCCAGCTAGGCTGTCATTGAAAATAGAAGAAGAGATAAAAAGCTTCCAGGACAAACAAAAACTAAAAGAATTTGCAAACACGAAACCAGCCCTACAAGAAATATTGAAAGGGGTCCTCTAAGCAAAGAGAGAGCCTAAAAGCAACATAGACCAGAAAGGAACACAGACAATATACAGTAACAGTCACCTTACAGGCAATACAATGGCACTAAATTCCTATCTTTCAATAGTTACCCT
>NC_138378.1:84489509-84589229 GCF_054177405.1 Leptonychotes weddellii
GAGAGAAGAAAGAGAAATTAAGGAGTTGATCTCATTTACAATTGCACCCAAAACCATAAATACCTAGGAATAAATCTAACCAAAAAGGCAAAGGATCTGTACTCAGAAAACTATAAAATACTCATGAAAGAAATTGAGGAAGACACAAAGAAATTGAAAAACGTTCCATGCTCATGGATTGGAAGAACAAATATTGTGAAGATGTCAATGCTACCTAGAGCAATCTACACATTCAATGCAATCCCCATCAAAATACCATCCACTTTTTTCAAAGAAATGGAACATAATCCTAAAATTTTGTGGAACCAGAAAAGACCCCAAATAGTCAGAGGAATGTTGAAAAAGAAAAGCGAAGCTGGCGGCATCACAATTCCAGACTTCCAGCTCTATTACAAAGCTGTCATTATCAAGACAGTATGGTACTGGCACAAAAACAGACACATAGATCAATGGAACAGAATAGAGAGCCCGAAATGGACCCTCAACTCTATGGTCAACTAATCTTTGACAAAGCTGGGAAGAATGTCCAATGGAAAAAAGACAGTCTCTTCAACAAATGGTAAAAGAAAGAATAGCACGGAGGACATTAGGAGAAGGAAGGGAAAAATGAAGGGGGGCAATCGGAGGGGGAGATGAACCATGAGAGACTATGGACTCTGAGAAACAAACTGAGGGTTCTAGATGGGAGGGGGAGTGGTGGGATGAGTTAGCCTGGTGATGGGTATTAAAGAGGGCATGTATTGAATGGAGCATTGGGTGTTATATGCAAACAATGAATCATGGAATACTACATCAAAAACTAGTGATGTAAAGTATGGTGATTAACATAACATAATAAAATAAAATTAAAAAACAAAAAAACCCACTTAGATTTATTAAAAAAAAAACAGAAAACAAAAACCTTCTAACATGGATTTGTACAAAAACATTATTCATAAACCCTAAATCTGAAAGAATTCAAATGTTCTTCAACATTTGGGAAATGTATAGCAAAATAAAAACTGAATGTGGGGCACCTGGGTGGTTCAGTCAGTTAAGCAACTGACTCTTGATTTCTGCTCAGGTCATGATCTCAGTCAGGGTGGTGAGATAGAGCCCTGCATTGGGCCGTGGGCTGGGCGTGGAGCCTGCTTATGATTCTCTCTCCCTCTCCCTTTTCCCCTTCTCCCCACCCCACTCTTGCATGCGCTCTCTCTCCCTCTCTCTCTCTAAAAACAAACAACAAAAACTGAACCCATCCATACAATGGCATACTGCTAAGCAATAAAAAGGAACCAATTATTGATATTTACAACAACATGGATGAATCTCACATGTGTTAAGCTAAATGAAAGAAACCAGACTCAAAATACACATTTATATGATATTATAAAATGGCAAAATTCTAGGGACACAGCATGGATTAGTGGTTGCCAGAGGTTAGGAGTGAGGTAGGTCATGAATACAAAGAAGAATGGGGAAAACCTGGGGCTTGATGTAATTGTTTTATATGTTGACTGTGGATGGCTACATGACTTTGTGAGAACTGAACATTTTAAGTATGAATATTACTGTATGTAAATTATACCTTAATAAACGAGTGTTACTCAATAGAAGAAAATATGGGGAAAGTATACATGTTCTTAGATGAACAAAAAAAAATTGAGAATGAAACTTCTGGAAGCACTCTCTTTCTGCCACAGTAAAGGTACAAGTACCTTGTTTTCATGAATTGTAAAAGAAAAGAAAAGTTAAAAAAAACAGTGAGTTAAGCATCTACCATAATAAATTAGAAACAAAAAAAAACTATACATAAATTATACATGAAAGAGAATGAATAGAAAAACATATATCTAATGTGATGAAAAGGAACAAAAAAGCCAGAAATTGATTCACTGAAAAGTTATTAAATTAATAGATGTCTGTTTTTTGACTGATCAAGAGAAAAAGAGACAAAACACAATTATCCAATATAAGGAATGAAAGGAATTATGCATATCATGGGGATATTAAAATAAAACAAAATTAGTTTGAATGGCTTTATCTCAATATTACTTGAGTTTTAAAATATGGACAAATTTCTAGAAAGTGAACTTTTTCAAAAATTGTCTTAAGAAAATTTAAGAACCTAAGTTTAGATGGCACCATTAGCATGTGTATTTAACATTCATATAAAAATGAATTTGATATCTGCCATAAATTCTCCAGTGAATACAAAGCATATACTTCAGAACTCGTTTTATGCAGCCAGTGTATACTAGAAAACATTATAAAAAAATGGCAGAAGAAAGGAAAATAGTCTGATCTACATAATCATAAACATAGTTGCAAATTCTTAAGCAAAATAGCAACTCTGAATCAAGTAATAGATAAATAGAACATTAAGCTCCTTAAATATGAGTTTACTATATAGTTTAACTCATTACTAGAAAATCAGTGTAATCTACTAAATGAAAAGACAAAAGGATACATATAACATACGATAAACTCAAATTACATAAGAAAAAAGTGTCTGTTGATAAAATTCAACATACTTTGAGGCTGAAAAACAAAAGATTTCTGGTTCCACGTGTAAGGAATTTGGAAGTCACCACTCTGTCCTTAAGAATAAGTAAAAAGCTCAATAGACTAGAAACTAAACTACTCTGCTTGGATCTGTAAGAGAGGAGAGGGCATAGAACCACTGCCCCCAAGATTGGAGAGAAGACAAACTGATGGAGTAATTGGTTCCTGGAGCACAGACTCACAAGCAGAAACTGCAGGGAGACCCAGGAACTGATAAACTGAGCTGGAACTGATAAACTGCTGGGAGAGACTTGGTGTAGATGAATCTGAGAATTAAAATCCCACAGGGACCCAGGCGGTATTTGGGGGGGTCCCCAAATACCGTTAAGACTTAATTTCCTGGATTAACCTCTATCAGGTTCCCATAGTAAATATCAGAGGAAAAGCCCTTCATACTTTTTTCAGGAGGAGGAGAAAAAGAATCATTTTGAAATATGCCAGAGCACTGTCCTTAACAACCTGACCTCAGGGGAAACTAATTGACCAGAGCCTAACCATCTAAGGTATTATCAGAGCCTAAGTGACTTGGGAAGAGGGAAACACCCAACTCTAGCCAACTCTAACCTTCCTGTGTACCCAAGTGGGGAGAAAAAAAAAAAAAAGAGAAATTCTCTGTATTTACCCACAGGAATTGAAAATTTTTATCTACACTAAAACTTGCACATGGATGTTTACAGCAGCTTTATTCATAATTACCCAAACTTTTCAGCAAACAAGATATCTTTCAGTAGATGAATGGATAAATAAATTGTAATATCCAGACAATGGAATATAATTGAACACTAAAAATAAATGAGATATGAAGCTACAAGAAAACATGAATGAACCTTAAACGCATACTACCAAGTGAAAAAAGCCAATCTGAAAAGGTTACCTATATACTGTATCATTACAACCATATGACTTTCCAGAAAAGGCAAAATTGTGGATATAGCAAAAAGATCAGTGGTTGCCAGAGGTTAAGGGTGGGAAGGAATGAATAGACAGAAAACAGGAATTTTAGGGCAATAAAAATACTCTATATGATATTATAATGATGGAAAAGTGTATATCCATAGATGAATGGATAAAGATGTGGTATATATACACAATGGAATATTACTCATCCATAAAAAAGAATAAGATCTTGCCATTTGCAGCAATATGTATGTTTCTAGAAGGTATAATGCTAAGTACAGTAAGACAGAGAAAGACAAATACCGTATGCTTCACTCATATATGGAATTTAAGAAACAAAAATGAACAAAGAAAAAAAAGACAAAAAAACACTCAAATACAGAGGACAAATTAGTGGTTGCCAGAGGAGAGGTGGGTGTGGGGATAGGTGAAATAGATAAAGAGGATTAAGAGTACACTTATCTTGATGAACACTGAGTAATGTACAAAATTGCTGAATCATTATATTGTAAACCTAAAGGGAATTGTATATTCATTATAGTTCAATTAAAAAAAAAAGACTGAAACTGTTTCAAATTGAGGACACTAAATAAACCCAACAGTAAGTGTAACTTTCAACCTTGGATCAGCCTTTTTTCTTTCTTTCTTTTTTTTAAATAAAGATTTTATTTATTTATTTGAGAGAGAGAGTGCACAAGCATGAGCCAGGGGAGAGGCAGAGAGAGAATCTTAAGCAGACTCCCTGTTGAGTGTGGAGTTTAGATGGGGTCTTTTTACTGTGAAGGACATTATTGGGACAATTGGTAAAATTTATGTACAGTCTGTGGATTATATGCCAGTAATATATCAGTATTGGTTTCCTCATTTGGATAATTGTTTTACGTAAGAGAATGTTCTTGATTATAGGAAAAATTAAAATACTTGGATATGATGGGACATCAGATAAACAGCAAAAGCAAAAATGGTCTTTGTATTGGTCTCCCAGCTTTTCTGGGTATCTGAAAACATTTTAAATAAAAATAAAGACTGAGGAAATGCCAGAAATATTAAATAAGATGTACTGCCAAATTAGTAATAATTAAAAAGTGTAATCATATCAGGTACTGACGACAGCAGTAGGAAGTCTCATACACTATTGGTGGATGTATACGTTGTTTAATTCATCTTAGAAAACAAATTGAAATTATAGAGCAAATCTGAAAAATATGTAAACTCTATAGTCCAGCTGTGGTAGAGAGAATTTTCTTTTCTCCCTGGTTTTACTCCCATGAGTATGTTAAATTACACAGCAAAAGGGATTTTACAAATGCATTTAAGGTTACTAATTAGTTGGTCTTAAGACAGGGAGATTGTCTGAGTGAGATGTATGAAATCACATGGCCCCTTACAAATCAGAGAGTCTTTTCCAGCTGGGGCAAAATAGGAAGTCAGAGAGATTTGTAGCATGACAGTAATTTAGCACAGGGTATGTACTTTGCTGCCAAAATGGAGGAAGTCCATGACAAGGAACAGTATGAGCAGCCTCCAGGACCTGAGAGAAACTCCTGGCTGACAGCCAGCAACAAATCTTAGAGAACTCAGTCCTACAACCACCAGCAGCTGACTCTGGCCAAAAACCTGAAAAAAACAAACAAACAAAAAAAACAAAAAACAAAAAACAGGAAATGAATTCTTCTTCAGAGCCTCCAGATAAGAGTCTAACCCAGCAAACACCTTAATAATGGCTTTGTGAGACTCTGAGCAGAAAATTTAGCTCAGGAAGCCCAGACTTCTGACCTACAGAACTGTGGGTCACAATTTACGTTGATTTAAGCTGTCAAATTTGTGATAATTGGTTAGACAGCAATGAAAAACTAATACACCAACCATTTTACCTCTAAGTATACACTGAAAAGAAAATACACGTGTATGTATGTGCATATGAATGACATAACCACATTCTTCTAATAGCTAAAAAATAGAAACTCATATCCATCAATAATTAAATTATGACATTCATTCAATGGAATACTTCTGCAATGAAAGTAAATAAACTGCAGCTACAAAAATGTGGATAACTGTACAATGTTGAATAAAAAACATATAAAAGAATATGTACAATATGAATCTATTTGCATAAATTTCAAAAATATGCAAAGTCAAGTTATATTTTTAGGGATGCTTACATAGGTATTTACCACTATAAATTAAAACAAGGAAATGATAAACACAAAAATCTATAGAGTGATTTTTTTTTAGGTAGCCTAAATAATTCTTTGTGTTTGTACAGAATGTAAACAAAAGGAAAATTATAACTAAGGCAAAAATATTTCACAGAAATGAAGAATTCTAGCACTGAAGAGTACAACTAGACCTAAATAGTTTTTTGATATTTAAGGATACTTAGGATATCAGGCAGTTCATGGGCTTCTAAATATCTTCTCATGTCCCCACAGTTATCAAATACCAGCAGTTGAAATTCTTAACCATCTGAGCCACCCAGGCGCCCCCTTTTTTTTTTTTAAAGATTTTATTTATTTATTCACGAGAGACAGAGAGAGAGAGAGAAGCAGAGGGAGAAACAGGCTCCCAAGGAGCAGGGAGCCCGATGTGGGACTCGATCCCAGGACCCTGGGATCATGACCTGAGCCGAAGGCAGACGCTTAACCACAGCAGCTGAAATTCTTAATTTAGATGCTTTTTTGTTTAGAATTTATCTCTGTGATCTTCTAAAACAGAAATACTTCTAAAGATCAAATGTTAAACTAATTCTTCTAGACCAATGTAAGTTACCAGAAGCACTTTTTTGAGCATAAACAGTTAAACCTCAAATACTAAATACCTACTGGATGTTGGATACTGAGATGAGATAGAACATACTGAAAAAATGTGGGTCTCATAGAAGTACAAAAAGAAATTAACTTAAAAGGGGCATTAAGCACATCGAGAAAGTACATCACTTGCATCATATCCCAATTTTGGGTCCTCTCCCTTTATTCCAATACACACACAGAGTTCGGGCCAGGACAGCTCTTATTCTATTATAAGAAATACTGAATGAAAGAAATATTCAAAAAGGTCGTGACTATGTAGTTATATGTAAATATGGGCATCAACAATGAACTTACACTTGGAAAGGAAATCCCTAGCTAGTAGAGAATACAGACTTTAAAATTTCTTTCGTAAGAAAACACCATTTGCAATAGAGAAATAAAAAGAAGAAAGAGGAAAGCGGAGTGCAAATGTATAGAATCTCCATTCCTGAAAACCTTTAAGCAGAAAATCTGCCCTCATTTATAATATTAAGATTTCATATCTTTACCAAATCTTGATCTCTTCATCCACAAATTCACTCAGGTTTATGTTGATAAAGGCAAGCAGATGGTTAGGAAATTATATGACTAACAACAGGCTAAAAGAGTCATCAGAATGAATGAACAATTAATTACCCATCATCAGATGTACATGCCACATTCTATTTTGATAAAGTGTACTATGAGAATTTGCTTTAAAAAGTAAGCAGAATTATCTACTGTACCCAGAAAAAAAAAAGTAAGCAGAATTATTAAGTTTTAAGAGAGCCTCTTAAACAAGGCACTGAAAACCCCTCAGAGACCACCATAAAAAGGCAGGGGTGAATGTATATAAGATGAAGATCCTACAGACAAATTGCAGCCTCCTTACCCCTCTACCATCAGATAATCATAACAGTTCCTCCTTTCACTATAATATATAGGTTATATAGAGAAAGAGTCTAGTGAAGTGGTTAAAAGCTCAAAATGTACTTTATGCTGTAAAAAATGAGTTAAATGTTCTTCCCTAGTAATTGCCTGCTCTAAGAAAACATATGCAGTCCATGGCTAAAAGCTAAAGTAAGCTGGTTCATGGGCAAATCCTTCTCAGAAGTACAGGGGCTTCTCAACTTCACAAATCCAGAAACATGATGCTCATAGGTGATGAAAGTGAAGTAACATTCCATGAAATACTGGAACTCTTATGTTATCCAGTCAACTCATTATTTTTCCACCTGGAAAATCTAACAGCAAAACCAAATTGAGATCCAGAGGATGTCTTGGGAGGAGGGGGTTGGGTCATGGTGGTGGTGGAACCAAGTCAGGAGGAAGGAGGACCTCATTTTTAGCTTTCCTGAGCTTCACTGAGCACCAGAGCCTGCTGTCCTACCACAAGGCCTGTTAGAGCAAGGTAAGGAAGAAAAATCAGCAAGACAGATGGAAGATCTATCAGTGCCTCAAGGCTCTGGGCTAGCAAAATGTGACCTCAGCTTGGAAGAGTCTTGTGTAATTCCAGGATAACCTTGCCCTCTAAATTTTCTTTTTCTTTAGTTACTATCTTTCTGTCATCTGTCATATTCTTTCTTTTGTTGCTAAAGACTTTTTAAAATGAAAGCTCGGATAGTAGCCTGTTACTTCTGCTTTTAGCCTTTCCCTGATACAATTAGGCATAGTCCCTAGTTGAACGAGGGAAAAAGGAAAATATATATAGAGAGAGGAAGTATGGAGGGGAATAAAAAACATAAGTTAATATGTACCCATATGTTGATTGAATTGGCCTTACTGCCTAGAATTTGTGCTGGGGCCCACAGCCAAATACAAAGTATCTGACATCCTAGAGTTAGCTGCTAAATGTAGCCTGTATTCTTCCCTGTGTCACAAGCCCCATCACAGAGGATCACCAGAGTCAGTGATTACAAAGTAATAATAAAACTATTACATGGTCAGATTGCACTTAGATGAGACTGCTCAATAAACCAGTAATGGGTCTCTCCCATGAACACTCGACCACACATTTAATTTCTTCACCCCTGTAACTCCTTCTGGTTTATGAGGTCATTTAACTTGGAAAATACAGAATCCTGCGTATCTCCTCTCTGTTCTCGAATCCCTCAAATCGTTGTATCAGACTGTGGCGAGAACTGTCTGAATTGGTTAGAATGATTTAAGAATGGGATTATGCAGGGCGCCTGGGTGGCTCATTCGTTAAGCATCTGCCTTCGGCTCAGGTCATGATCCCAGGGTCCTGGGATCGAGCCCCGCATCAGGCTCCCTGCTCAGCGGGAAGCCTGCTTCTCCCTCTCCCACTCCCCCTGCTTGTGTTCCCTCTCTCGCTGTGTCTCTCTCTGTCAAATAAATAAATAAAATCTTAAAAAAAATGGGATTATGCTTAATGAATGGTGAGATAAGGATTCTGGCCAGGTCTGCTAAACAGGGTGGCATGCATATCATTTTTTTGACTTCTCTGAATCCCAAAAGGGGGTGGGGAATATTTAGCATGTAAGTATGTAAGCAGGATTGCCAGATATAACAAATATAAATACGGAATGCTCAGTTAAATTTGAATTTCAGATAAACAATGTTTTGGTTTTTTTTTGTTTGTTTGTATGTTTTTTTAATATAATTATGTCCCAAATACTGCAAGGAACATCCTTAAAGCAAAAAACTTAGATTTTGTTTACCTGAAATTAAAAGTAAACTGAGTCTCCTGTATTTTATTTGGCAATGCTGGAGCAGGTTAGTTATCTCAAACTATAGGTTTGCATTTAGATCTCTGTCACCAGATTCTTCTTTGCCTTAAAGATCTATTCATCTACAAATGGGACCAGCTTTATTAGTAAGAAACGAAGCAATTGATTTTTCAATATATTTGATGGAAATGCGGAAAGGAATAACGTAAGAAATGTCATACTGATTGAAACCTTCTTATGATCTGAAGCTTCAAATTCTATCATTAATAGTCCATTCCTTTCTTGTCTTTTATTGGAATTCGTTTTTATAAATATGAGCTGCTAGTGTATAGTATCACTCAGTTCTGATGCAACTAGATGTTAAAAATGTAATTCTCTTTTGTGTCAGTTTCAGGTAAGTTCCACAGATACCAAAAAGGAGCAAGTATTTTTATAGGCCTAAGGTGATAGTTGTCTATGTAGGCTTTGGAAAGCAGTTATCTTAAAATCATGTTAGTAACAATTAGCCTAATTCCCAACTTGAGAGCATAAAATCATTAAGATTTAAGTAATTGGGAGAGAGGATTTTTTGAGGGGAGCAGTCCTTAGTATTCAGGGAGATACCCCCTCTCATGGAAAAGGTGAAGGGTGGTTTTCTCTCCTATCAACCTCAGTGAGGAGAGCCATAAGATCTTTTAGAGAATGTAATGCTTTCCTGGAGTAGAATACTATCTGATTTAAGCATTAAACAAATAAATAAAAGAAAAAGAGAAAATGCTCTATGAGTAGGAGTCTGGCTGAAGTAGCTTGTGGAGGCAGGTTATAAGATTATTTGGGGGAAATAACTGCTCTCACCAAAAGCAGGCCATGGTTTTATGTTCCTAGGAGACATATGGTAGGAGTATCAGTTGGAGGTAGTTTTAAAATCCCAAGAGGCTTTCCTACCAGAAGTGAGACTAGTTAGTTAGAGGCTGAGGGAAGCTAACATGTGGCAAACGAAAAGAGGCTTTGGCCATTTCTAGGTAGTTCCAGTTGCAGGCATTCAGGAGCAGATCTCTAAGACATCTATGGAAGCACTAAAAGAGGCATATTCAGCTTTAAGCGGTGGCTAAAGACAGGGGAAATAAAGCTAGTTCAAAGAACACCAGTCTCACATGACGTTTTCTGTACTTATTTCTGTGTCTTTCCTCTCTGAAACTTACAGAAGCCAGGGAACTTAGTGAGTGGGGGAGGATGGAAGAAGGACTTCATAAGTAGGGAAACAGAAAAAGATGTAATCATAGGCCCTACCCAAAAGCCAATTACCAACCTGATGTAGGCCTAAGTTGAGGAATAAGAGAAACTTAAACTTGAAATGAAGTTCTGAGTTTCTGCAATTCTACAGAAAGAAAAATTTAAATACTAAATGAGTCTATTTTTGGGTTGAAAGTAACCAGAGGACTGCTTATTATCTGAATGACTACAGAATTCTGTGACTTGCCCAAGATAAATCTTGCAAAGTGGTGAGGAGTAAATGGCTGACATAGCGCATTTGCAAGGTAAACAGAGACTTTTGTCTGACCTCCAGAGCAGGGGTCGACTAACTTATTCTGTTAAGGGTCAGATAGTAAATATTTTAGGCTTTGGAGGCCAACAAGAAAAATTGAGGATATTATGTAGATGATTATAACAATAGTTAAAACACAAAATTTTTTTTAAATTAATTCAAAATGTAATAATAACTGAGTAATTTTATTTTATCTTTTTGGTAATATAGGTCTACAAATGAGAATGGAATTCTTTTTTAGGGGATGACATTTTACACAATTGGTCTTAAAAGTCAGCATTCCCTATTATCAAATCAACTACTGATGTTCATTTGCAAAATCAATTCTTACTCATAAGCCATACAAAAATAGGCAGTGGGCTAGATTTGACTCCTGGGCCATTGTTCCTATCCCCAGCTTAGAGTCCCAATGCTTTCATCAAATTCATTATAATTTTACTTGGGTAATTACCTAAGAATTCCTAAATGAAGCCACCAGGAGTGAAGCAGGGTGAGAGGCATAAGAGATGGTTGTCAAGCCCTAGGAGGGAGAGAAGTAGGAGCCTACAACGCATCACACTTCCTCTGTTTCTAGTGATTACTCTTGTGGTAAATACCCTCTATGGTAACCTTGCTCCATTAGCACCTACAGAAACTATCAATTGACACCAAAATCTACCAAAGAAAATGAATTTTTCAAAAGGGAGAAGAGAGATCACAAAGAGACTCCTCTCATACAAAAAAACAACTAAGATGCTTGTTCCATAGATTTCTTCTTATTGGCCCTCTCCCTTAAAAGAATTAGTCAAGTTAAATTGGTGCCATTTACAAATGGAGACTGACATAAGTAAATGACAAACTTTGCAATGTATTTAATCAATATCTGAAATTATGTAAATTTTGTTCTGAATGGTAGGTGAGATTTCTTCAGTAGAAAACACACTATTCCAAATAATATTGCATTTAAATCTGTGGCACTTTAGCATTTTCAATATTTTTCTCTAGAGTAAGGTACCCAAAATTAAAAACCCCAAAATGTAGCGATACAGTTTTATTCAGTGGTATATCCAGTGAGGCAGTAGTTTTTGCTTTGCAGAGATGAAAGAATTTTGTTATTGTTTTTTGAGGTAGAAAATGAGCAAAATATATATAGCATAAATTTAATATGAGCTCAAGGAAATACTGACAAGTTACTATAAATCATTATGTGAGACAGAAAGCAAGGAACAACCATGAAATCTCCCCAAGATTCCTTCATTTTGGTTCAGAAGCTATTTGGTTTGCTTTGATACATTCCTAATGTAGTGTGGAAATGGGTTTACTAGATATATAATGCATCACCTGGTTACCTGTAAAAGAGGAGAAAACTCCCAGGGAACCACTTCAATGTCATTTGGGAAGACCCATGTGATGCTCAGTACCAGTTAATTGAAGAGGTTAAGGAGACAAGCCCTGCCTATTGGCAGATCTTTATGTTCAGGATTGCTCAGACTCTGTTGACCCTTTCAAACAGGAGATGCCAATGATTCCATTAGATGTTAACAGGGATGCAAACTGCTACAGGGAGATGATCTTAGAGTGGGAGACATTAGCTTCCATGTCACCTGTCTGGCCTGGCTGTAGGTAGCTAAAGGTCATTTATAAACCTCTAGAGATTCTAGAGATCTGAGGATGCTTGCAACATCAGGACTTACAAGCACATCATTCACATATGGCCTGCTGGTTAAAAAGAAAAAACAAAGAGAAGGACAAAACAAACAAACAAACAAGAAAAGAAACATGACTAGCTCTTTAAATGGGAGTATAATGATGTTTCGTGGAGCAAGAAACAGCTCTAACATGTCTGTAGTAGAGAAGAACTTAAGTAAAAATTAATCAGAAATGTACTTGCAATCCCTTAAAAACTGAAACCTAAGAAATTTTTATCAAATATGACTTCAAAATCATTTGTGGATATTTCATTATATTTCATATTTTCCAGTTTGCAAATGTTTTGTGAATATATACTGTTTTCAGATATTATATTAAAAACCAACTCAATCATAGACAGCCAGAGCCTAGGAAGGACCTTAAAAATCAATAAGGCCAGAATTTCCCTGGCTTCTGGGAAATAAATGTCAGTGATATCCCCTAGTCACATGGCAAACAAAAACTGTCACCCACATTACTCCTTCATTTTACAGATGAGGAAACTAAACCCAAGGAATTGGATGACAGTAAAAATATCACAGCATAGTTTTTTAAAGTTTAATACCCAGAATAACCTGACTCAAATCCTGGTTCCCACATTTACAGCAGAGATATTTTTTTCCCTGCTTTTCCAGGTGATCTTAAGTATTTTACAGGGAAAAATATTATCTTCAATGTATCTGAGTTGGAAATTTATCTTATTAATTATGATAACTAACATGGAATTTTGTGATTAAGAATCTGTACTTTAAGGCCTTTCTGCTACTTCTCCTTAGACCCTACCTGTCATTTCCTCCAAGATTCAGAAAATTCTGAAAAGATCCCTGAAATTGAAGTTCAAATTCTAATTCCCAAATCAATCATCTACCAATTCTGTGGCTTAGGCACCAAATATATTCCTCTACATACAATATCCCCCATCTACATACAATATAGTGACAATAAGTCAACATATATTATTAAATGTGATTTTTCTAAGAATTAAATAAAATATAAAGCACAATATAATTTAAAAATATATTTTGTTAAGAGAAGATTTGTGTCTAGAACAAAGATTTATTTACAATTTTCTTTATACTATAACACTGTGTTATATAGTAGAGCAAAGACTGTACTTTGTAGGTTTTTGTTTGTTTGTTTGTTTGTTTGTTTGTTTTAAGGGACAGGGTTTCTTCCTATTATATTCTAGTGTCTCTTGTGATTTTTCACAATTCCCTGGTCGTTGAGAGTAGAGTGTTGATAGTGTCCTGGAAGGCAAACCTAGACAGCTGGGGGCATACATGAGGCATTACACAGTTTAGGAGTAATATTAAAAAGCAGCTGAGACATTATCATGATGGCAGCATAGATCATCCCACTTCAGCCCTGCTCACGAAGACTGACTAGCACCATCCATAGAAAAAACACCAGTGAAAAAATCCTAGGAACTGGGGACGAGGCCAAAAAACCCCCTAGACCACAGAGACTGAGAAGGACCTCATTGGAAGGCTAAGAGGAGTGGCTATACTCTGATACCCCCACGTCAGAAGAACACCACCCTAAGAGGTATTCCTTGGGCCTACAGTTTCTCCAGTGTGAAATAAAGAGCCCAAAGTGGACATCCAGCTTTTCCAGAATTGTAGGGTGCTTCCTAGGAGGCTCACTTGGGTCTTGTCTCATAGGGATCATTGTGGAAATCTGCTGGGCTTAACAACTGGAATCAGATAGAGATGGAGTAGGGTAATGGGCCTTACAGCCATCAGAACACAGATTTTGGCAAGCTGCATTCCTCCTCACAGTTGCACCCAAATGGAGATCTCAGCCAGTGGCTCTAACCATCTTCAGAGTCAAGTTAGTGTCCTTGCTGGTTGCAAAACTTAATGGGCAGTTCTGCCTGCTGTAGTTCACCAGCAAGTAAGCTGTGCAGACCACAGAGAGCATTCTATGGCCCCACCCAGGCAGGAAACCAAAGTTCAAGCCCCAACTACTATTACACATAGCCCACATACTGCCCACCCAGAAGCCTAACCAGTGCATCGAGGTAGCTGTGTAGCCCATTTTTTAGCCATGCTTGTAGTGACACCTAAGGCAAGGACCCAGCCAGTGGCTCTGCAAAATCAATCTGGTGATCTTATTCCACCAGGGAGTTTGGTGTGTTAGTTCTGCTTGATTTGCATTACCAGCCAGTAAGCCATACTGGCTGTGAGTATGTTCTACTGCCCTGCCTTGGCAGGGAAGAAAATTCAAAGCCCTGCCCAGCTGTTGATTATAGCCTCCAGACCTCCAACCAGGATGCCTGATCAGAACCTAGACAGCCACAGATACCATTCTACAGTCATGCTTGGACAGAAAGCCAAGCCAGCACTCCTATCTAGCAGTGAAATATAGCCTCTGGCCCACATAACCAGGGAGCATTAACAGTGACACTGGAAAGCCTTAGAATCCAGCCAACAGTATCACCCAGCTGAGGAACCCAGCCCACAGCCCTGTCCCACCGTAGAGCCCAACTTGTCTTGTCCAATTGTTGAATGTAGCCTATAGCCTCACCCAAGCAGGGAGCTCAATCAATGACCTAGTCAGATCGTAGAGCAAAGCCTATAACCCCACCCAATGAGGAAGCTTGGACAGTGACCCCACTTAACCACAGTGCATAGTCTCTAGTCCCACCCACTACAGGACACAGCTGGAAGCCCCTCCCAACCACAAAGCCCAGCCAGTGACCTTGCCCAGTAACAGAGCACAACCAGTGGGCTATCTGATCATGAAGGCCAGCCTGTGTATATGTCCAACTTGAAGACACTCTCTTGCGTACCTGCCTGATCACAAAGTATAGCCTGCAAAGTCTTGCCTAAACTTGGGAGTCCAGCCAGAATCACCATTTAGTCAAAAATCATATCCTGAGATTCTATCAAACCATGAGTGATTGTGGAGCCAAGCCCATAGCTCTGCCAGTCTAACCAGTGGCATCATGTTAAGGAAGTCAGCCAGTGACCTCATCTAAACAGAAGTAATGGCAAAGCCCAGCCAGTAGTTCCACATAACTACAGAGCACAGCCAGAAGCTGTATGTGATCAGGGAGTGTACCCTACAGTCCCACATGAACATGGAACCCAGTCAGCACACCCACCAAACCACAGAGTTCAGCTAATGGCACACCCATTCCCACCTCAGAGCACAGGCAGTGACCTCACCCAAATAGAAACCCTGAAAGAAAGTCCCACCTGCTCAAGGATGCTACCAGTTAACCTGTTCTGAACACCAAGCTGAAGTGAATGATGAAAGACTGTCATCCAAAGAGAATCATGAAGTCTGGAAAAGGAGACTTTTTACTCAAATGCACACACATCAGTGCAAAGACATAAGGATCATGAACAATCAGGTAAACATAATATTACCAAAAGAAAATAATAAAGCTCTAATAAGTGACTCCAAAGAAATGAACATCTAAAAACTGTCTAAAAAATGATTCAGAATAATCCTCTAAAGAAGCTGAACAAACTACAAGGACACACAGACAGACAACTAAATGAAATTAGGAAATTAGTGCATGGGCCAAACGCGAAGTTCAACAGAGATATTGAAACTATCAAGAAAAAAAATCTTAGAACTGAAGAATACAATGACTGACTGAAGCATTCTACAGAGGACTTCAAAATCAGACTGGACCAACCAGAAGAAAGAACCAGTGAATTAGAGGATAGGTCATATAAAATTATCCAGTCAGAGGAGCAAAGAAGAAAAAAAAAAAAAAGAAGAATATAAAGAGTGAAGAAAGCATGCTGGACTAATGGGACACATTCAAAGGAACCATCACAGAAAGACAAATGGATTGAAAGTCTATTTAAAGCAATAACAGCGGAAACTTTTTCAAATGTGGAGTGACAGGTAGATATGCTGATTCATGAGGACCAGAGGCCCCATCAGGTAAATCCTCAAAAGGCTGCACTGAGACACATTATGATTAAATTCTCAAAAGTCAAAGACAAAGAGAATTTTTTTTTTTACAAAGAGAATTTTGAAACCAACAAGAGAAGAGCAACTCATCACATACAAGGACACCCCCATAAGAATGGATTTCTCAACAGAAACTTTGTAGGCCAGGAAAAAGTAGGATAATATATATATATAATACCGAAAAAAAACCAAAAAACACCTTTTAATCAAAAATACTATGCACAGTAAAATTGTCCATAAGTAAAGATAAAAACTCACAAACAAACATACAAAAAATTGAGGGAGTTCACCAAAACTAGAACTTCCTGGCAAGAAATGCTAAAAAGCATTTTTCAAGCAGAAATAAAATGATGCTAATTAACAACACAAAATATAGGATAATTAACAACACAAAATATAGGAATATGTAAAACTCACTGGTAATAGTACATATATAATCAATGTTAGATTCTCTAATATTATAATGGTGGTGCATTCACTTACAACTCTAGCTTAAAAGTAAAGAATCATATTAAAGATCACTATTACTGGAATAATTTATTGGTTACATAATATTAAAAAAGATGTAAATTATAATATCAATAACCTAAAATGTTGAGTAGGGGTAGTTAAAAGTATAAAGTTACACTAACCTATTGAAATTAACTTGTATTCAGCTCAAAATAGCATGTTATAAATACATTTTATGTAAGCCTTCTTTCACAATGGAAAAACCAGTGGTAGAAAAAAAAAAGATTATGACAAAGGAGTCAAAACACAACACTACAAAAATTCATCACATCATGAAGGAAAGCAGCAAGAGAGGAAGCAAGAAACAAAGGACTTACAAAATGGTAAGAAATGGTAAAAGTAAGTTCATAACTATTAATAGTAACTTTAAATGTAAATGAATTAAATTCTCCAATAAGAAGATGTAGTGTAGCTGAATGGGAAACAAGAGGATTCAACAATATGGTCCATCCAAGAAACTCATTTAGCTTTAAAAACACATGTAGACTGGGAGTGAAGGAATGGGAAAAGATAATTCAATCAAATGGTAACAAAAACAAAACAGAGGTAGCTATACTTCTATCAGACAAAATAGACTTTAAGTTAAAAATAGTCAAATGAAACAGAGAAGGCCATTATATAATGATAATGATATAATGGCCAATCCATAAAAAAAGATAAAAATTTTAAATGGTTATGCATCAACATCAGAGGACCTAAATATATAGAACAAATACTAAGAGAAATAAAAAAGAAGAAATGAACAACAATACAACTATTATTTGGGGACTATGTAATACTCCACTTTCAACAATGGAAAGATCATCCAGACAGAGAATCAAAAAGGAAACAGTGGATGTGAACAACACTATAGATCAAATGGCTCTAAAAGACATACATACAACATACTATGGATACATACATACAAGTGTACAGAGAACATTTTCTAGGATAGAGCATATATTAGGCATCAAAACAGTTCTCAAGAATTCAGAAGACAGAAATTACATGAAGTATCATTTCTGAGCACAATGGAGTGAAACTAGAAATCAATAATAAGAGGAGAACTGGAAAATTCACAATTACATGGAAGTTAAATACCACACTCCAGAACAACCAATGCACCAAAGGATAAATCAAAAGGAAAAAAATCTTGAGACAAACAAAAATGGAAACACAATGGAAACCAAACTTAATGGGATGCAGCAAAAGAAGTTCTAAGTTTACCGTGATAAATGCATACACCAAGAAAAAAGATTTAATTCAAATTATGAGTTTTTATTTGATCTATGTGACATTTAGACAATTTTATTTTCAGTCATATGGAAATTTTATAGTTTTCTTTTGCTAATATTTTGTATTATTTCAATCCTTTAAAATTTTCTAAGAATTTCCTTATGGTCCAGCAAATGGCCAATTTTCTAACTGATATGTGTTCTCTTGGGGAAAAAAAAAAGTTTACTTCGAAGTCACTGCATGCAGTATTACATGCATTTAATTTAGGTGTACTTTATTAGTGTTTTAATATCTTTATTTTGCTTTTTCAACTTCTTTTGGATCAGTCACTACAGAAAAAGGTTCATTAAAATCTGTCCATATTAACATTGATTTGTTTATTTTTCTTTTAATTTTGTCAGTTTTCCTTTATATATTTGAATGGTATATTATTAAGTGTGTACTATTTAGTGTTTTTTATATCTTTTTATATTTTAAAAAATTTTTATCTTTATGAATTGTTCTTTGTCTTTAGTGATGATTTTAACCTAAAAATGTCTTGCTTGATATTAGTATAGATTGACCAGATTCATATTTGGACAGTGTTTCCATGACATATTTCATAATCTTCTAACACTTTCAGGTCCTTATATTTAAGTGTATCTCCTATAAGTAATATATAATTGATTTTTTTAGTGCAATTACTTAATCTGTATCTTTTCATAGTGTATTTAGTCCATAACAGAATTACTCATTACTGGGCCTTAAGTCTAATCTCTTAACATTTACCCTGATGTTTTTAGGGATGTATTAATCCAGATTCTTGTCAGTAGTGCCTTCTCTTATTTTGATGTCTTTTCTCAGTTTTGAAAAATCCTTACCAAATTATATCATCAAAAATATCTCTCTTCTCCTACTGACAAACTACATTTAATATTAGATGATTAAACATCTTTATCATTTTAATGTTCTCTTTCTTCCCATCTGTATTTCAATCTGTATATTTGATTCCCTCCAATATTCTAGATAATTCTTCTGCTAGGTCTAATTTGCAATGTTATCCATACATTGTATTCCTAACATTAGCATTACATTGTTTCAATTACAGATATTATTTATTTTTTTATATTTTTTCCATTATTTACCAAAACACTCCATGTTGACTTTAATTTCTTAAAATAGTAACCATAATCATTTTAGTATATATTTGATTCCCCCATTATTTGAAATTCTTATGTATCTATGGTCTTTTGTTTTTCTAAATTTGTGGTCAAGTTGTATTTTTATTCCTGATTCATTTCTAGGGAATTCTAGACATTATTTATTAATATTTGGAAGGTACTTTGGCTAGGTAATAGGAGCAAATCATTCTATAAGACATAATGGGTTGTGATCATTCAAGCTTTAGTTCTGAATTTTGATTTATTTTCTTTTCATCCTTACTATACTTGTATTCCTGTAAGGTCTCATTTGACAGTCCAGATGCTTACTAGGATATCTCCTACTCAGGAGGCCCTGACCTCTAATATTTTCCATCATCCTTGGAAGATCTACTTACCTTCTTAGCCTCTAACTGCCAATTTCATAATTGACAAATCCTTCAATGTGAAATGCATTCCCAAAAGTCTGCCTCACCTGTGAAGACCTTCTTCTTCCTCTGAGTTTTTAGCACCTAAATTTCATTACCTCTATACCTCATTATGCCTTCAAACAATTAAAACAAGTAAGCAAACAAACAAAAAATCATTTTTAGGAGGAAGGTGATCTGTAACAACCTAATCTACCCTTGGACAATACCAGTTATCTTTAAACAATATGATGGCAGGTTTTTATTTTTAATTTTCTTTTTTATTAATACACAGATTTGCCAAATTTTCTAAATGGTGATACATTTCTTTCATGGAATTTACTAAACACTAATATTTTTATGTATAAAAATAATATATATGGAATATCTGCTTTCAGGATTGACATGAAAAACAGTAGGAAGTCATCACTCCTGTACCTATAACAACAACAACAAAAGATAAACAAAATTAAAATTAATGCCTTTCTTGGACCAGACGGTGGGAGCCAGGTTTCTCACCGTTGGAATGGGAGTGTACAGATAAGGGAGGAGGATAGCATGATTCATGTGCTAATGGATTTGAGGTGGAGGTATCATTGTGAACTCATGTTTACCTTAATATAGACACACATGGTTACATATAGAAATATTTGTAGGTATTCGTATACACATGGATTAGTATACACACATATATTTCCTTGATGTGTCAGCTAACAGAGTCTATACACAACAACTCTCCAGTAGTAATGAGCACACCTACTACCCAGATCTTGGTTTCTAACACCATCCTCCAATGAAAGTAAAGGCTCCATGGAAAAATGGCTGATGCAAGGGTTAAGCTGGAAAACACACAAGATGAATCTGAAGTATTTTGTAGTGCCAAAAAGTAAGAAAGTGCTCAAAAGCAAAAAACACACTGCACATAGATTGGGGTATGTCAAAGGCCAAATGAAAATTCTCCCAATGGACAAAGTCAGAAAAAAATTTGAGCAACAAAATAAATAAAATAGTATTAGATTATACCTCAAAGTATAAAATAAATATCCATGACTCCATATTGATACAAGTAAATGATCAAATATATAAATAAAAAAGGGACAAACCTGTGGAGAAGGATTCCAAATAATATATGTAAATACTCCACTCTCAAGGAAGAGTTACATAGTTCCCAGCTCCTTAGTATAGGCTATGTATAGTGACTTCCTTCCAATGAATACGGTATGAAAGTACAGTATAGAAAGGGAGGGAAAAGAGCAACTTTAAAGTGAAGAAACGTGACAACACTATCTTAGCCAGTGTTCAAGATAAACCTCTATTACATTGATAGCATATTCCTTTGATATGATAAAAATGGCCCTTTACCTCTGTGGTCTTCTTCCCTTAAACCTATATTCCCAGTCTAATCATGAGAAAAACATCACACAAATTCCATCCTATAAAATACCTGACCACTAACTTAAAACTCATCAAAACTCATTAAATTGCACTTGAGAAAGCATAAGCTCACCAGGTGTAGGTATACACAAGGCTCATACTAGGTAGAGAGCATTGCTTTTTGAGAGCATTTGCAGTATGAACTTTTTTCTGCTGGTATATGATGCCTTCTTTCTTGAACCGTATGCCTTAACTCTTTAAGACTTGCATCAGGACTCTTGGGATTGATAGGCTTAAACAGTCTGTGTAGGATTATTTGTTTCTAAGAATCTCCCCTGAAATCATGCTGTGTTTTTAAAACCAGATTTCTAAAAGTGAATCTCTGCACCCACCTGTATAAGAAACACCTATTATACTTGTTAAAAGACAAGGTCCTTGGCTTTCCTACAATTTTTCTGAATCAGAATCTCCAAGGGGTTCTCTTTGAAAATACTAGATATCATCTTAGGCTGTACAGTGGCATTAGAGATTTAAAAATAGTGGTATCTGGGTCCCACTTGAAGAGAGTCTGATTTAATTGGTCTGGAGTGTGAGCTGGCCATGAGATTTTTTTAAACAGTCCATGGATGATGATAACGTGCAGCTAAGGTTAAGAACCACTTTTAAAACAGCTCACCAGGTGGTTCTCATGCATATAAATTTGGGAAGCATCACTTTTAACCAATTCCTAAGCAGGCTTTCCTGAACCAGGCAACCTTGACAAATCTACTCCATCAGGCTCTGATTTGCAAAAGTTAGATTTAAATATCTCCCTAGATTTAAATGTCAGTGTTGGAATACAGGCTATCTAATTTAGTCAAATGTGTCCCTCTGTTTAAAGAGTCTAACTCAAATACTGTCTTTCATTTAACTAGATTCTACCTGATAACTAACTAGCAGCTTTTGGCAGTTCTGTCTTTGACTGTCAGTCTGGCATTCACTCATATGATCTACTGGTTCCTGGACCCTGGAACTGTAGCCTCTACACTGGATTCCACACAGTTCTAGCTCTTTTCACTCAGGTGACCTACTGTACCTTTTCTGCTTGTTTTGTTGTTACTCAGTATTTTCCATCTCTCTGCAGTCAGGCAACACATCCCTTCTCTCTCTTTCCTCCTTACCCTTTTGAGATATGCTTTCAAAAAAAAAAAACATCTTATATGGGTTATTCTCAACTTAGAAGGGACAGTTTTAGCATCATGTTACACTATGGAATGAATAATTTTATAAGTTAGCAAGTATTAAGCAACAATGAACATGTGGGAAAGGAATATTTTGATATTAAGGAAACCTATCTAATTTCTAGAAATCACAGCTTACCTTGTTTACATATATATATATTCAACCATCATGGTATGTGGGATGGAAAGTTTGAATGTCTGTTTTTTTTTTTTAACTAAAGGAAAAATATTTCAAATTATTAAAACTTATTATCCTATTAGAAGAACAAATATTGTGAGAATGTCCATACTATCCAAAGTAATCTACAGATTTAATGCCATCTCTATCAAAATACCAGCAACATTTTTCACAGAACCAGAACAAATAATCCTAAAATTTTATGGAGCCACAAATGACCCAAATAGTCAAATCAATCTTGAAAAAGAATAAGACTAGAGATGTCACATTCCCAGTTTCAAAATATACTACAAAGATGTAGTAATCAAAATGGTATGGTACCAGCAGAAAAATAGACACACAGACCAACAGAACAAAGTAGAGATTCCAGAAATAAACCCATGTTTATATGGTAATTTAATCTATGACAAAGAAGGCAAGAATATACAATGGGGAAAAAACAGTCTCTTCAACAAATAGTGTTGGGAAAACTGGACAACACCATGCAAAAGAATGAAACTGGACCACTGGCTTATACCATATACAAAAATTAACTCAAAATGGATTAAAGACCTACATGTAAAACCTGAAACCATAAAAATCCTAGACGAGAGCACAGGCAGTAATTTATCCAACGTAGGCCATAGCAACATTTTTATGGATATGATTCCTGAGGCAAGGGAAACAAAAGCAAAAATAAACTATTGGGACCACATCAAAATGAAAAGCTTCATAGCAAATGAAATAATGAACAAAACTAAAAGACAATCTATTGACTGGGAGGAGATATTTGCAAATGACATCTCTGATAAAGGGTTAGTACCCAAAATATATAAAGAACTTATACAACCCAATATCCAAAAAACAGATAATCCAATTAAAAAAAAAAATGGGCAGAAGGGGCACCTGGGTGGCTCAGTTGGTTAGGTGTCTGCCTTCGGCTGGGGTTGTGGTCTCAGGGTCCTGGGATCAAGCCCCGTATTGGGATCCCTGCTTGGCGGGAAGTCTGCTTCTCCTTCTCCCTCTGCTCCCCCAGCACCCACCCCCCCCATTTGTGCTCTCTCTTGCACTCTCTCTCTCTCAAATAAATATCTTTTAAAAAATGGGCAGAAAACATGAACAGACATTTCTCCAATGAAGTCATCCAGATGGCCAACAGATACATGAAAAGATGCTCAACATCACTCATACTAGGGAAATGTAAATCAAAGCCAAAATGAGATACCACCTTACACCTGTCAGAATGGCTTAAATCAACACCACAAGAAACAAGTGTTGGTGAGGATATGAAGAAAAAGGAACCCTCATACACATTTGCTGGGAATGCAAACTGGTTTAGTTACTGTGGAAAACAGTATGCAGGTTCCTCAAAATATTAAAAATAGAACTACCATCTGATGCGGTAATTCCACTACTGTGAATTTACCCTCCAAATACATAAAAAAATAATTCAAATACAAGTAATTAAAAAAGATATATGCACCCCTATGTTTACTGCAGCATTATTTCAATAGCCAAGGTATGGAAGCAGCCCAAATGTCCATCAGCTCATGAATGGATAAAGAAGATACACACACACACACACACATACACACACATACATATATATGCACACATATATACACACTATATATATGTCTATATACACACATGCTGTCTATATATATGTCTACAGTGTTTCTATGTATACCCACACGCACACAATGGAATGTTACTCTGCCATAAAAAAGAATGAAATCTTGACATTTGCCACTACATGGATGGAGCTAGAGAGTATAATGCTAAGTGAAATCAGTCAGAGAAAGACATGTACCATATGATTTGACTCATATGTAGAATTTCAGAAACAAAACAAATGGCCAAATAAAAAAGAGACAAATCAAAAAACAGACTTTTTTTAAAAAAAGATAATAGTCTCTTTCTTCTTTTTTTAATATAGCTCTTTTTTTTTTTTTTGGTTCAAGTTTTTACTTCAATTCTAGTTAGTTAACATATAATGTAATATTGGTTTCAGGAGTAGAATTTAGTGATTCATATAACACACAGTGCTCACAACAAGGGCCCTCCTTAATAACAAATAATCCTAAAATTTTAGGATTTTTTAGCCCAACCCCTGCCTACTTCCCCTCCAGCAACCCTCAGTTTGTTCTCTATAGTTATGAGTCTCATATGGTTTGCCGCCTTCTCTTTTTTCCCCTTTTCCTTATGTCCATCTGTTTTGTTTCTTAAATTCTATATATGCGTGAAATCATATGGTATTTGTCTTTCTCTGACTTGTTTCACTTAGCATAATATACTCTAGCTCCACCCATTTCGTTGCAAATGGCAAAAACCAGACTCTTAACTATAGAGAACAAACTGATGGTTACCACAGGGGAGGTGGGGGGGATGGGTGAAACAGGTGATAGGGATTAAAGAGTAAACTTATCATGATGATCACTGAGTAACGTAAATAATTGTTGGATCACTATATTGTACACCTAAACTAATATAACACCGTATGTTAACAATACCAGCATTAAAAAAAAATAAACAAATAAAATTTATTATCATACATGAGTACAATGTGAACTTCTTTGATCCTAAGTGGAAACAAATTTATTTGGTGCTCTAATATATATTGAGCACTTACAACTTAGGCCTTATTTTAAGGACTTTTTGTATTTTGTCTCTATCCTGAAAACAACACATAAGGGAAGCACTCTTTCTATTGCTATTTTATAAAGAAGGCAACTGAAGTCCAGAGACTTTGACAGACTTTCACAGCATAGTGGGGCTAGAATAGGAACCTAAGTAACCTTTCCCCAAAGCCTGTTTTCTCCTCATGGTATAGCTAGGCTCCCTACTACTCTATCCCTTTCCTTAATTTTTTGAGATTGTAACATCTCTCAACAACACTATAAGTACTCAGGTTCAGAGACACCTCTGTTTTACCTTTTATTATGCCATAGTACCCAACATATAAAGCCTTTCAAAAAGCAAGCTTTTTAAAAGAATGAACAAATGAAAAAATAGATAAATAAAAGAAGAACATGAAAAACAGTTATTATCAGTTCATATGGAAGCTTCATGGAAATACGGACTTGGATCCAGAAAAAAAACTTTAATAGTTGCTGGTTGGCCAGTGGAGTCTTTGATCATTTCTCTTGACATTTAGTGAAGTCCACCTAAGCTGTCAGGGTCACCAGCAGTGATATCATGAAGTTTTTGGCTTTCTTTGTTGAATTAATTCTACATCTAGCTCTTGGGATTACTATGGTGTGATTATTTATCATATTTGGAAGCTTTGATACAAGTAATAATCTAACTGGAAAATAAACAAATCTGATGTGTTTGGAGTATCTGCTAAGATGAACTTTATTAAACATATACTCTAAGGACACTGTATATCAATTCTTTCTCATTTCTAACAAATCTTGCTATTTATGCATCAAAAAAAAGTAAAGGAGTAAAAGCCAATAAAATTTAAGCCAGTGCATGACAATATTCTTTACGTAACTACAAGTCAATTCATAAGTTGCTTACTTTCTATTGTTCATTCATTCCTTTATTCATGCACCATTTTAAGCATGGAGGTGGAACACAGAGGTGACATGGTCTAATGTAGTTTACAGAAGTATGAGAGATAAGTGACATTTAGACTTTCTTCAGCAGGCCATTGGGTATAATTTAAAGATTTTTTAAGCAGGAGAGTCGTATGTTGAAATCTACACTTTAGCTCTCAGCTTCCCAGGATGGACTTTTCAAAAAGAGAGTCTGAAGGCAAAAGAGAAAATTACTGATGCAAATATGATACATATGTATTATGAAGTTTTAAAAGGTTTCTTTCTTCCCTGAAATGAAGCACCTAACTTTCCAACAATTGTAAATAATTTTAGGTTCAGCAGTGCCCTCCAGGGTAAATATGCAGCAGCCAGCATTGCAGCCTTGTGGAGGCCAAAGGAGAGCGATTTATCACTTACTGATCCAAGAGGTAAATAGAGGCTATAATCAATCTGCACCTTTCAGCACACTCTAGGACATTAGAATGCAACCCCAAAGGGATTATGCTGCAGGATGACTGTTCTTTAAACAATTGTAAGGTAGAATTCCACGTACAAATAAAATAAACAACAAAAGGATGGAGGGTGATCTAAGAATAAATTTATTTCAAATGTTATAGAACACACGTATTTATGTGTGTACATATGTATGTGTTATAGAACAACACACAAAGGGATTAGTCTTATTTCCTTGAAAAAAATAACTTCATAATCAATGATAACGTCTAGTAAGACAAGGCGATTTGCATGACATTCACAAATATCCTCAAGTTTTAGTATTCTCTTCCTTTGTAGCTATACATATAGTCATAGATAAACATTGAGAATACTGACAGAAGAAAACATCTATTATATAATTTTTATCATTTTCCTTCACACCAGATCTCATCTTAGTGTATACTATGAATTCATATTTTTCAAAATCCTGCTTTCATCTTGTTTCACACTGTTTATCTTAAGTAATTTTTTGGCTCTTTTTCATTTCTTTAAATATTTATTTGTCCTCATGTCTAAGGAGAGGGGAATTAATATTTATTTATTTATTTATTTATTTATTTATTTTTTAAAGATTTTATTTATTTGACAGAGAAAGACACAGCGAGAGAGGGAACACAAACGGAGAGTGGGAGAGGGAGAAGCAGACTCCCCGCCGAGCAGGGAGCCCGATGCGGGACTCGATCCAGGGACTCCAGGATCATGACCTGAGCCGAAGGCAGTCGCTTAACCGACTGAGCCACCCAGGCGCCCGGGGAATTAATATTTATTGATAACAGCATCCTCTATGGACTATAAACACATTATCTTACAATAATATACATATGTATACATATGTACATACATATACGCATCATAAAATTATACAGATTTACTTATTTTTTCATGAAGGAACTGGATATTCAGTGGTTAAGATTCTGGCACAAGACAGGACAACAGAGAAATCTCAGGAGAATCTTACTAATTCCTTTAACTCGCATCACATTGGTGATACACTTAAGTGTCTTCATGGCAGATGAAAGGCTGACTGAGGAAATCAGAGAATGGAATGCCTCTAACCTTCTTCAAAATGAGGCCTCATTTAGAATCAGAATATTACCTAGGACTATAATATTTCAGATACTTATTTAGAATCCATTCAATGCTCCCTTCCATGGGAGGAGTTAAGTTTGCTGGCCAAGAGGATATTGTAATTAAAGGTATTTTTGTAGAGGTAAATCCTGTCATGACGTTATACTGTTATATGTCACAAAATTTCCCCTATTTATTTTACATAGGAAAAAGCAGCAAATGCTAAGAATACAAGGTGGAGTTTATGATTTAACCCTTTTGTGCCATAATCAGAAGACTGTTTAAGTCATAAGGCCTTTCTTAAATCCTCATATGCACTTAACTCTTTCCTGCCTTAGGCCTTTGTTCACTCTTTTCTCTTCGGGAGAGTTCTCCACATCTCCTTAACTACTTCTACTCTCCTTCGCTTAAATATTTTTTTTCTCATCCATCAGAACTTAGCTATTCTTTCACTTTCTCAAATAAGTCATCACTAGTTCTCTAAAATAAATAAGGTCAAAGAGACACCCCGTAGTTTAGATTTGTAGCTTTTTCAGTTATAATTGGGATATTGATTCCTTAAGAAATTCACTAAAATTATCCAAAATATTAACAAAAATATCTCCTTAAGTCTGAGTTTTCATTAAATACCCTCCTTTAATGTGAAGATAGATCTTAAGGGGTGCCTGGGTGGCTCAGTCAGTTAAGCATCTGCTTTGGCTCTGGTCATGGTCCCAAGGTCCTGGGATTGAGCCCCAGGATGGGATCCCTGCTCAGCGGGGAGCCTGCTTCTCCCTCTCCACCCTACTTGTGCTCTCTCTCTCTCTCTCTCAAATAAATAAAATCTTAAAAAAAAAAAAAGATAGCCCTCAAAACAGTGGATGTAAACTAGTAGCCCATGGTCCAGATGCAGCATGCAGGTGTATCTGTTAGGCTCACATAGTGTTTAAAGAATGTGTTTAGTTGCGAGTATGTAAATAACTAAAAATTTAACAACAAAAAAATACTTCCTCTCCTGAAATTCAGAAGATCTGACACATCTAGAATCTTTCCTGAATGACAATAATCAACAAGAAACATGTGGCTTCTGTACCATTTTTAGATAGAACATATATAAAATATATTTCTCACTTACCACTATTCCTGCCTGGTTTTATGCCTGACTTTGTCACATTTCATTGCCTCCGTGTCTTTTGTAGGCATTTGAATAGCCAATTCAGTCTGGGAGGTTTACATCTGAAATCATCTACCCCTAAACCTCTAAGCCAGTGCTTCTCATTTTAATGTACTTAGGAATCCCGAGGAATCTTGTTAAAATGCAGATTCTGATCCGGTAGGTAGAGGTGGAGGGTTCTGTGAGTCTGGATTTGTAACAAGTTCCCAGGTGATACCGAAGCTGTTGAAACATGCCACATGTTAAGCAAAAAGGCAGAACTACATGTACCTAGGTGAAAAGGAGATTCATATGGAATTGCTCTCAAAACAGGTTGATCCTGGTACTAGGCAAAATAATGAGGTTGGATGTGTGGCCTCCTGTCCTGACTCAGGGAGATAGATTTGAAGAATTCTCTGGAGTGACGTGCTCTGAGCTATGTGAATAGAAGGCATTAGTGAGTGGTACTGAAGGAAGGAGTGCCCTTAGGTACTAATGGTAGACTCAGCCTGGATCACAGGCATGTATTCTATCTTGACAATGAATTGACAGCACTATAAGGTCTGGATTTTTAAGAAAGCTCTAGAACCCATGGCACAGGTCACAGGATATGGTAAATTGTGCCCTAAATGGTTCCACTGATAGAGAAAGTAGATAAATGTATTTTCTGTGTTTATCTGATTAAGCGTTACAATTTAGACAATATATAATTATTAGGTTTCTGTTTGTTGTAGGATTATTTCTAAATAATATTGAGTCAGTTAGCAGCAGTATAGTTTAGCTACCATGTGTTGAGTTACTGTTTTGAAGGATCACAATGTTTTTGGTGGTTACTTTGTATTGTGTCATGGTTCAAGCATGTGTGGGTTGGGAGGAGGTATGAAAAAATCAGTGACTCACAGCATCATTCTCTTTTCCCAGTTTCTCTACCTCATTTGTTTATTGCCTAAACTGATTTACATAAGAAACAAATGAAAAATAGTACACCCAAAAGATGGTGGTAGATGGGAAAAGGAGAGGGGGAAATAAGGAAGACCATACAGCTGAGGGCGCCTGGGTGGCTCAGTTGGTTAAGCGACTGCCTTCGGCTCGGGTCATGATCCTGGAGTCCCGGGATCGAGTCCCGTATCGGGCTCCCTGCTGAGCAGGGAGTCTGCTTCTCCCTCTGACCCTCCCCCCTCTCATGTGTTCTCTCTCTCATTCTCTCTCTCTCAAATAAATAAATAAAATCTTTAAAAAAAAAAAAAAAAAAGGAAGACCATACAGCTGAATTTAGGTTGGGTAAAAACAGTGATGGAGAGAGAATGGGGAGGATTGCCCATATAAAATCAATTATTAATTGTGTTTTAGAGAATAATCACTGCTCTAACTTTGCTCGTCAGAAAACTTCAGTAGACATAACCTAGTTATTCAGTGCATTGAAATTAAAACAATTCTCTTCATATTATAACTATGCCATTATAGAACTTAAAGGAGGTAAAATCTGGCATAATTTTATTAACTTTATACCTAAAACATATTCTTACATATTGTAAATGCAAAATATATTTATTAATTAGTCATTGATTCAAGTTAATATTTTTTTTCATAATTCTGGCAGGTTTATAAAATGACTAACTTTTTGCATGCAACTTAGGATATTTGTATTAAAAAACAATGAAATTATTAAAGCTGGAGATCCTTAGTCCAGGGATAGGTATGGTGCACTTACCATCACAAGTGATTTCTTGATTTCATATGCCTGACATTGACATACTGATTTCAAACGCACATCATAGAATTTAGGATTTGTTTAATTTTATACACACATACACACACACACACACGTATATAAAGTATTATTAAATGTTACATTTCATATTAGAAATACATACAGATAATTGATAATTATAAAATTATTATAAAATTGATAAGATTATTACAAAACTGGTTCATAAATACCCTAAAGAATATAGAAAGGAACATGTGGAAGATGATTTATTTTTGAAATACAGAAAGATGAAGACAAAAAATTTGAATTTCAGATTCCAGACAAATCAAGTAGTAAGTCTTGTTGATAATGAGAGAAAAACGAATATTTAGGATGGGTGAAGATATACAAATACATACACATTCACACGGTTTTTTGAATAAGAAATATCTAGAAAGTAAAATAACATTTGTAGTACATTATTAATCTTTTATCTAAAGTGTCCCCCTTTAGAGAATGATGAGCAGAAATCATAGAAATGTTTTTAAAAATTTAACTCAATAATTTCTAGACTATCTAAGGGGGTATTCACCTGCACTGTCTCATCCTTGTTCACTTTCTCTGTCACTTCTGCCTCCTCCACTTCTTCCCCAAAATTTATTAAAGACTACAACCTAAAAACTCTGCCCTGTCTCTGTGGAGAAGCCCATCTTGATGGAGGCAAATACAGTCCAGTCTCAGACTCTTACTATACAGAATTTAGAACCCAGCTACTTATCCAACTTGTTCCTCAAGATAAGAATAGACCCCGGAAAATGGCAAATGATCAATAAGTATATGTCGAAAGAATAAATAGATGGATAAATTCTTTTCCAGCATCATTTTGTTCTGGAGTATCCTTTGCTGCCAGTTAGATCTGAAGTCCTCCAATGCCCTGGAATGACTTTGAGGCTCCTATGTTGCTCCCAAATCAAAGTTTTCCATCTTGTTCACCATGGCTTATGACTGAAACTCATTATCAGACCCATCAATATGACCAACTGCTCTCCCAACTAAAGATATCAACTGTTGAATCAACCCTTCATCTTCTTTTAGATTTTGTACTTCTCCTTTTACCTTCAACATCAGAGTCATCCTCAAAAGCTTGAACAATTTATCTCTAAGTTTTCTTCCACCTCAGTAGTAGGGATGTGTTTTTTCATCATGGTCTAAATGACACTTTCAAGCTAATCTCAGGCTTTAACAAGCTTGGGACCAAGGCAGAGTGGGAAAGGCAAATTACATCAGAGAATACCCACAAATTTAAAAACCATCAACATCTACATTTGAAAACTTAAGTATGTGAACACATAATCTGTGTTTCTTTCTCCTTAACTTACTAATTTTATTTCAAGGAATCCACAGTGAGATACTTCTGGGAAAGTGTGAAGAACTTTGCATGAAGTAAATGGAGGAGAACTTAAGAAAGTGCCAGAGGTAATTAAATTATTAGCCAAGTGTTAAGAATCTCATCTAGGGCAGAAATTATAGCCCTGGGTTCTTTATTATGGTGGAAGTTAACAGTGCCATCAGTGAAATGTCTGAATGGAAGCTTCTAATGGTTCCTTGCCCAGGTCTAATTTCATAATAGTTCATTTGCTAAGTGTCTGTTAAATGCTAAGTTTGCGTGCAGGAGCACATGGGGGGTTAGTGTATTATGGTTATGTGAATAAAACTGACAAATAAAAAATCATAAATCAAATGGAACAAAAACAACAAAACTTTACAAGTTATGGAGAAATACATTAAAATCAAATGTATTAGCTCTTTTTGAAGTTTTTATTAAACATTATTACTAAATGAAGAGAACCTTTATGACATAGGAGAGAAATATGAAAATCTATGAGAAGTGTATGGTTCTTGGTCATTTCTCTTGGAGGAGGCTGCCCACTGCTTTTTCCATAATATTTAAATTCTTTGGGATGGCTTTTTACTGAATCTCTCCTACAAAAGAGAGGCCAAGGTTCCCATCATTGCCATTTACTCAATGATCATTTATTTCCCAGCTTGTCTACCATCTCCATTTCAATGTTATCACTGTTGAGTAAATTGTCCAAAGGCAACAATCTGTCATTCACCAAAGACAACTTCAATCCTCTCAGACCTTTAGAAGGAATATAGCTGTAGCACTATAGAATGTAATTTACAAAATGATATCATGGGATCCTGAAATCTTTCGTTTACTTCACATGATAAGTCATTTCTCTGAAAGTGGTTATGTCATCACTGATTTGTGGCAGAGGGCCAAGGGCAGATCTTTTTAGCTAGCTGAGGTCACTTGGCAAGCCTGATGACCATTCTGGTCATGATGAGATTCATCTCAGACCAAGTAAATCTTCATTTGGCAAAATAAAGCCATTGAGTACTGTTGGCTAGGATACAGTAAAACAGCCTAGTTACCCATATAGAATTCTATGATAAGATGAAATTTAATTTTTTTATATCCAAATAAGTGACCATAGAATGATCATATAAATATTGAATGATTGATTCATTAAATCATTTATTCCCTCAACCAAACTTACAGAGTGCCGTCTACAGCACTGCATCAGACATAAAAGGAGAAGGTCAATGAATTAATATGAAACAGGTATCTTGCCTGTCAAGAGTTATGTAAGAAATTTGAAGGGATGATTAGCAAGAAACACAAAATAATTTCTATGAAACTATTTAATTATAGGTCAGGGAGGTGTGGTGTGGGTACCTTTTCCATTCCTAAATCATCTTGTGATCTCAAAGGTAACTATGCAAAGAATCCAAATAGCTCTGAATGTGAAGGCATGGCACACCACAGAATCCCCGGGGTGGTGTCACCTCTAGGTAGGGCTCCCTTAAAGGAGAGTCTAGATTCTTTCCAGAAATGTATTAGGAGAGCTGTCCACAAAAGCATGGGCTATCTCCCTGGGGAATGGAGGCCAAGTCTTTTTATTTTACCACATTGCCCTTGAAGAGGTTTGCTATCAAAGCAGACCCTATGTGTCAGTGAGGAACATGTGCATTTTTGTGTAGTTGTTGGCTGCTTCCCCTTCCCTTTATTCCCGATTAAATAAAATTTCACAATAAAATTAATATTTCAGTTATAAAAAAAACACCAGAAACTTCCTCTATAACTGATAAGACTTGATAAATCGAGCCCCATCAACCCAATACCCACTGCAGACTCGCCTTCCTTCCACTACTGGTTCCCTACTCTCCTCTGCTGATATTCACATCCTAAATTGCACAACCTTTTAAAATTAAGGCAGGCAAAAGAGATTCTAAAGTACTTCAGTGGCCCACCAGTAAGCCCACTCCTTTCATCTTAACCTGTATCAATAATTTTGGAATGGAATGAGTTTTCTTAGGAATCATGATCTAATTCATTCCTTTTTTGAAAAAGAAGCCAGGTTAGTTAGTGGCAGTTAATTAGCATTGTTCATTTCTTAGTTCATGCTCCAGAATTTTAAAATATGTGCTTAATGGTACACCGGGAAGAAACAAGTTATAAGATAGGAAGTGGTGGAAAAGACATACTAGAAGTGAGAATGACATTTGGCAAGTACTGCAAGCCAGTTAGAATGAGAGGGAAAGAGAAACAGAGAGAGAGAGAGAAAGGGAGGCAGGAGAGGACTGCTGGTCTAGCTAGACATCTTCAATTCCACTCTATTGAAGGTATGAACAATCTAAATAAAAGGTAATAGGGAAGATGTCACTTCGTTAGAAGTTAGACAGTCTTAGTAAATTAAGATGCTTACCATTTGGGAAAGCTGTTTGCTTCATGAACTTCAATTTCCTGATGTCTAAAACAGGGATCAGTTGTTGTGAGGATCAAGTAAGATCATACATGTGGAGCTCTGTGTTCATAATAGATCCCAGGCAAACATGTTCCTCTTAGTGTAGATAGCTTATTGTTTTATCTAATTCTGGGACAATCACCATAGGGTCCCAAAATATTCTTATTGAGTTTTCTCCTAAAAACCAAATCTATAAAATTCTGAGCTGAATACACCATGGGAATACTTTTCATCCTTGTACCTAATATGGTAACTTCTGAATATATTCTTATGAATCTAGATTCTTCTATATTTTCTGTGTTTGTATTGGCATATCAGTAGTGTGAGAAAACATACTGGAGGGACCGAGCCCCACGTCGGGCTCTCTGCTCACTGGGAAGCCTGTTTCTCCCTCTCCCACTCCCTCTGCTGTGTTCCCTCTCTCGCTGTCTCTTTCTCTGTCAAAATAAATAAATAAAATCTTTAAAAAAAAAAAGAAAACATACTGGAGGCTGGAACAAAAGAAAAAATCATTAATACTGATCATATCTCCATTTTAAAATTTGACTTACTGTTCATCATAATTTTTTTGTAATAATTTTGACTTTTAAAAATATTGTATTAAATATATTATCTTGACTACTGATTCATTTGGAACCTCCTTAAATTGTATACCTAAAACAAATATCTGATTTGTCTCACCCTAGTCCTGGCACTGTGGAAGATGTTTTTAGATGCAGATACTGAGATTTTGTTTTCATTCCTTTACAATACATTTCAAGATGAACCCCACCAGAGTATATTCTGTCAAATCAGCAGCAAGCATTAAGGTGAAAAAAAAAAAACGCACCCTCAGAATAGGAGTGGGATTAGTTTACCCCAACCAACAAGGTGGTATCCCCTGAATGTACTCCCTTTACTTTCATTATCTTCAGTGTGACTCCTTTGTGGCCTGCGGCCCAGTGTTTGAAGGTCCCTTCAAGGTATGTGGCAGGAAGGTATGGTACTGGAAAACTAGGCACCTCCTCTTTTTGTTAAGACACACCTAATGCTTTGTGTTTTTCTAACAATAAATTATGATTCATTGTACATTTATATCAGGCATTGGAGCATATTTTTTTTGCCCCCAGCTTATTTAATTCTCTCAAAGAAGTTAATAGGAAATTATTACTAATAACAATTTAGAGATGAAGATTTTAACAGAAGAACAGATTTAATATTTACAATGAAGAATCTAAAATTCATAAACATTGGCCAACCTATCAAAAGCCTGTTCTTTGAGTCAAGTCTCAAATATGGAAGCCTTCCTCAAGGAAAAAGAAAATTGGAAGAAATTAGATAAAGTAGAGTTGGAACTCTGAAGTCTGGAAATAAGAATTAGACTATAGACTACTATGTCTATACTTGACAGATCTTTATAATCCACATAATACAGAAACAACATCCTAATTAGAGTATTATAACCTTGAAAAAAAGATCAACAATGTAACAACAACACACTCAGAAAAGTAAAAGTGTAAGCCCTGGGAATAGAGAAAAAGACATGAGGCAAGGATATTATTGTGGAAGAGAAAAACTGGCCAGGCAGTAGGGAAATCCCAGGAGCTCATATTGGCAGAGGCTGGAGAATAGAACACTATGATTAGTCTACAAAAGATACAGGCCATTAATCAGCTAGAACTTGGCAAGCTCTTTGGTGATTAAAAGCCAAATAGAGAGAAGTGGCATAATTATCTGAGGGTATGTAGATGATAAACCATCCTGGTTTACCTGGGACTGAGAGTTTTCCAGACACAGGTTATGCAGCGCTAAAAGTAGGACAATCCCAGGAAAACTGGTACAGTCTCAGGCAAGCCAGGATGGTTGGTCACTCTAGAGTATATTAGAGGTCCAAAGTCTTAGCAATCAATACACAGAACCGGCCAGAACTGGATGAAACAAGCAAAGATGAGAGGTTAGGCAAAGTGGTAGGATAGGGCAGATTCAGAGATGGAAATACAGACAAGAGAGTCAAAGGTCTTAGTTATTCAAAAATCCATTAGGCTAATTAGTAGATAATACATATACACAGTGTTGCAAAGTAAATGATAATGAATTTCATAAAGAAATAGAACAAGAGTTATGTGAATTCAGAGAGGATAGAGAATTGCCAATTTCAGTGAGATGAGAAAGGACACATTAAAACTGAGATTTTAAGCATGATTGGTTGTTATTAAGCAGATTTGGAAGAAAGTCAGAAAAAGAAAATATGATATCAGAAGAGGATGTACAGGTTATACACCAGATCTGCCCTTTCATCTGAGTGAAACTTGAAGGCGAAATATAGTTCGTAGAAGACAGTATTTGAAAGTAACTTTGGGATTTGTCTTTGATATCAAGATAATCATTTCAGATTTTATTCATCAAATATCAGTGAACCAACCATTTAAAAGATTCTGATCAGGGAAGTGGGCAATGAAGCTGACCTTTACTTCTGAGGAATTTGCACCAACATTGGTGAACAGATAGCTTTGGGATAGGGAGTCACTGGACACAGAGAGTTCTTGCAAAGCACAGTGATAATTACACAGAAAGTGAGAAGAGACAAAGGCTTGAAAGAATGAGAGGAGGATGGAAAAAATGGGATAGTGAAAGGATTAGAATTCAAGGCAGTGTGGCAAATAGGATAAACTCAGGCTTTAGAAATAGACAAACCTTGACTGATGTCCCTAATCCTCAGCTTACTGAGGATCTGACAAAATGGCCTGACATACTGACAATATAGCATCAAGAAGAAATCTCAACCTTTCCAAGCCTCAGATCCTATACATAAAATGGATCCATATGACCCATCAGAGGCCTTTTGTAAATTATCAAATATGATAATAAAGTCTATATTATAATATACAGTACTTAGACCTTCATTGAATGACAACTATTACACTAAATTAACAGAAATTGGTTAATTGATTGAAGATGACAATAAATGGTATAGAAATGTCAAAGATATCTTCAAAACTTTAAGGTTATATGAGATTCCTCAAAAGTTCACAATATAGCTAAGGAGGGTCTCCTCTATAGTTGTAAATTAACCTGGTTTCAAGTTTTATCTTTCCCACATTCTAGCTCTATAGACTTGAGTATTCACCTAATTTTTCTGGTTATTATATAAATGCATTTTTCATTTACTAGTTGATAAATATCCTACAAAATACTTATATTCTTAAATTTTTCTTTAGGACAAGATTTTAGTATCAGGCATGTCAAAACAAAAAAAACCAAACAAACCCAAAACAACAAAAGAATCACTCTCTAAAGAAACAGACTCAATTATTTGCAATATAAAACAGGTGATAGATAAGCTTCTGATGCAGTGCCTGACTGAATGGCACTGAATTAAACCTAGTCTATACTCAGACAAGAGAGACTGTACTGTGGGATGGGTATTCCCATGGTAGGTTTATGGAGGATGCAGGATTAGAGCATCAGTATACGGCAGGATTCATTGGATGGGATTCTTAAATAGGAATCAGAGCAGTGTTTGCAATACTCCAACCTGTTCCTTAGAGTGCAAGTGCTTTGGTCTGTGATAAAACCCCATAGAGCCTTTCCCTTTTGTAGATTCATAAGTGAACACTTCTTACGGCTTGGAGATCCTGATGATGGAGATTTGCATGTTAAGGTGTTAAAGTGGGACCAAAAATTTTCCAGGAGCAGTCATCCGACACCAAGTTATAAAAACGTCTTGAGTGATGGCAACTTAAAAGACCTAATGATCCAGGCTAAATGGAAAATAAACCTGAATGTAGTACAGAACCATTCCCAAGAAATGTTGGCTTTGAAGGAAGTTCATTTTGCATGCCACATTGGTCCTCTCTGAGGATGATTTTTAAAAAAGAGGCAAACTGAGGATATTCTGTGCTTCCCACACAGGCCATAGTAAAATACGAGAATACCAGTGCTCACATTGGAATTTCTGTAATGACTAGAGAATATATATCCATATGGCTTGGGAATGTCCCTCAGCCAATAACTCTTAGAAGGAAATTATAAGTGCACTAAGGGGCATCGTTAACAATGATATTCTCTTAACCTTACAGCAATGTATTTCGGTTTATGGAACTTACACCAGCATTTACAGATCTTTGGGGAAAGTACTAAATATGAGTTTAATCACCATGGTTAGATATGTGAATGACCCAGCTGGTAAAACTGTTTTTGAAAGCATACTCCTTTTTTTAATTCCAACAGGTGTTGGAAAAATGGATCTGCATGGAATATCCATGCCCTTGTATAAATATATCTATCCAGTAAAGAAAATGAAAGGTGCGCTATAAAAATTCATTACCAATATGAATATATTAAGAAAACCAAATTGTTGGTTGCTAGCGTAAAATTAATTGTTCTTTGTTAGAGAAAGTTGAATCCACAAAACAATTGTGAAGACATTCACAAGACTGCAGGCATTTATTGGATACAACAGCTCAAGCTAACACATTTTTATGAGAGGTAGATATGATTCAATTATTTGCTGTTAAGTTACATTCCCTTCCCTCCCTCTGTGTCTAAACCAGTTGCCTTAGCAACATAGGTGCCCAGATGACTCATCATGCATATTGTTTTGTCTTTTCTTCTGCTTTGATCTGCTCTCTAATATGTGAGGTTTGAGAAAGACTTTAAAAAAAATTGCTTTGGGGACATTCATCAAGAAAAGCCCCTAGGAAAGGGGAGTTTTATATACTTTTTTTTCCCCTCCCACCACATGCACTTAATTGTTATTCACACAATGTGGTTTGTGCATCCTGCTCCATTCCCTATCCATTCTTCAATGCTTAGTTCAACTGGCGCCTCTGTGAAATTGCTTGGTACCATATTTGCTCAAGTCTCTACTGCTCCTGAAGTTTTGTAACAATTCTTAAATGGACCTTTCATCTGGCTGCCTTGTCCTTTGGTTATTGTTTCTTTGTATGATAATACTGAACAGTTAGGACTATAGTAGACATAAGCAGTTTGTGATACAAGCACAAAGGAGGAAAATCTGACCCAGTAAAGTTAAGACTTGCTCGATGCTCTAGTGCATAAAGGAGTAGTTATCTTGGATGAAAACAAGCCATTACTGTACATAAGCACTGCTCATATATATAAGCAAAAGATGGTCATTTTAATAATTTTCCTTGCTGGCTAACAGAAATTATATCTAAAGTGTAGGCACGTATGTCTAAATAATTTCATCAGATGTTATTGCCAGAAAAGGATTATGGGACCTGGATTTTACTTCTACTTGCTATAGTATACACAGAATGAATTAAGTGGCTAATTAGTTGCCTGTACATACATTACACAGAACCTACTCTTAAAGGCATAAAGGAATCTAGGGAAGTTTGGCCTAGTAAAAAAAAAAAAAAACAAAGGCATAAAAGGAATGATTACCATTTTCACCATAGCTCTACGTCCCTCTTCGCAATCACTTCTTGCCCATGAAGCCGCTGCAGTACTTTCTGAGTTTTTGAATATGGCAATTTCTTTCTCATTACTAGCACCTCATGCTAATCACGCCCTTCCCTCCCCACTGTCCTTTGACTGCATCACCCCCAGAGAGGAAGTTAATCTTCACTAAGGTGGTATGAATGTTGTTTGCCAACCCTGTTTAATATGTTCTATCTCAGACATAGCACTTTTATATTTAATAAATGTCCAGCGGCATAACTTTCTAGTGTTACGGAGGATTTGTGGGCAAAAGACATTTTGGTGCACACCAAATCATACAGAGTAAATGCCTTTCTGTGGCACCAAGCTTTCCTCTACTACTAACCTGGCATTACAAGTGAAAAAATATCAATTATCTAAGGCCAACTCTTTTTTTAGAGAATGGAAATTTTGCATTTTTCTGTCTTTTTCTCCCTAGAAAAGACTACTCCTCTTACATGGACCATGCCAGGTACTTCTCTTCCCTGGAGACTGCAACATCACTTAGGGGATTATGAATTGGGATGCAGTGCAAATTTACTTTATTAGAAGAGAGGGAAACAGTGAAGCCTTTTAAGCACTTTCCTTTTTCTCATTAGTAAATCTAACTGCATGGTATTGTGTAGGCATGATCATATTGATCTAGATCTCACATCTTTGCAAAGCAGGACCAATGTGATTCATAAAACTTACATGAATCTGTTCTAGTGGTAACCACAGAGAAACAAATACTTTGCCTAAATCAGCATATGAAACATAAACTTTGTAGAAACAAATTCTTCAGTTTAAAAAAAAATAGTGGTAGGTGGAGGCATGCTACTCTTCAACTGATTAAGTTCCTTCTGAATGCCTGAGATTTAACTCCCTGTTCAGTCTGTCAAAATATCTCCCCAACTTATTTTTGGTATAAAAAAATCCACATGGTTTTTATTAGGATACTCTTCTATGATCCTTTATGGATGCCTTTATGCTTTATTTTCCTTCTGCTTCCTGCAAGCTGTGAATCTTAGCTCAATGGAAGTATAAAGTAATTCAAGACTACTTGCCTTTCCTTCTACCTACTCATAGGAATGTATTTGTACACCAAATATTATGTCACTGTCTAGTTCATAAAAAATAAAAATATAACTCCTTATATCCCCTCCCTTAATGCTCCTAAGCATAGGAGAGGTTAAGTGAAGTGCTGGAACATTGGACATTAGTGATTCTCTGGGCACAACACTGAATCTCATTGCTGGAAAGTCAGCTCCTTCCTCAATTTCTTCAACTCTTCTCATTTATGGAATAGGAAAATTTGGTTTGTGTCTAGTCTATCTATATTAATATCACTCTACCACTTTCTAAATAAGTCTCCAAGTTACAGTTTCCTTATCCTTAAGGAAGAGATAATAAAATCTCCTCCCTCAAGCAGTTGTTGTCAGAATCAACTGTGGCATTGTACCTACAGAAAATATTTAGAAAACAGAATGCCTCACAGATGATAAAAGCACAAATTCAAAGAGCAATCATTAATATCATTACGATTTTCCATTAAAATAAAAGAAAAGGCAGACTCTGGACTCAGAATCTCAGGCATGCAGACAGGCATCAGTATCTTATCAGAATTCAAAAATTTGCTTTGCTTCCTGTTTATATTATCTTTCCTACTATTTAGAGCTTGTTTTCTGTTCCTGGATGTGCTACAGCATTTTCTTTAGGAATAAGTTTATTCAAGGAAAAAGTAAGTCAATATAAAGAAAATATGAATTAAAGCATACTTTAGTTCGTGCACTGATGTTGCAAAATATCTGAACAAAAAGACTTACACCTGGGACTACGTAGTAAACAGTGTACATGTTGGCTCTTATCTTTTTTACTGTCATATGCTTCTCCCGTTTCCCCCAGCACCACATCCTTGCCTTTACCAATTATGCTGCTCTCCTGCTTAAAACACTCCCAACCTTCCCCCTCACAGTTTGGTTCATCTTCTTCAGGAAACCACCCCCAATCACCCTGACTTGTAATTATCTTCCTGTTTTGTTTTTAACCAATTCTGTTGTTTTAAAGGGCTTTGTGGTCAAGCAGCACTATGGTCACTCCCAACCCTGCCCCTTGCGAGATGTATAACTAGGGGAGAGATACTTCACAATTTCCTCAGCATTAGTATAAAGAACATAAAGATAATGACTCTTTGTCTGTTAGTGTGAGGATTAAATGAGATAAAATATAGGAGGCATATATTAGCTACCCAAACTCAACAAAAGTTCAGTGGTATGACAGCTATACTTGTATTTGAGAACCACATCCGTTTTCATATTCCTTCCTTCCTCCCTTCATCTTCCTTTTACATCTATTCTTTGAGCATCTTCTTTGGGCAGGGCCTTTGCTCACTACAGATGGTTCCCAGACTTACAGGGTTTGACTTATGATCTTTTGACTTTATAATCGTGAGAAAGTGACATGCATTCAGTAGAAACTATACTTTGAATTTTGATCTATTCCCAGGGAAGTGATATGTGGTATGATACTCCATCATGATGCTGAGCAGTGACAGCAAGCTGCAGCTCCCCATTAGCCATGTGGTCACGAGGGTAAGCAACCAATACAACCATTCTGTACCCATACAACCATTCTTTTTTTTTTTTTCACTTTCAGTACAGTACTCAATAAAATACAAGATATTCAGTGCTTTATTGTGAAATAGGATTTGTGTTAGATGATTTTGCCCAACTGTAGGCTAATGTAAGCATTCTGAGCACATTTATAGTAGGCTGGCTAAGCCATGATGTTTGTTAGGTTAGGTGTATTAAATGCATTTTCAACTTAATGACATTTTCAACCTACAATGGGTTTAGTGGGAGGTAATCCCACTGTAAGGAGAGGAAGATCTGTACCATTTGTAATGTAGACAGAACAGCCTCCACTCTCTTCCTAAAGTCTCTCACCAAAACCATATTTATTCATTTAATTTTTGTTTACTGAAGCTTTATTTATATCACCTTTAAAAGTTTTTGAGTTTACTTACAATAAAAGACATTTAAGATAAGACCACTTAAATTTCAATGTTAAGTTCAAATATTATATGGAGGGAATGGGATATAAATATGCCAAATACTTCAGCTAATAGAATTAGTGTAATTGGACATAAATTCAACTGTGCAGTTTTGGCAGCTCGGGCATAAGGGGAATTGAGACAGATTATGAGTCTGATAAGTATTTTCAAAGACCTGACTCTGGGCCTGAAAGCTGAAAGCTGAAAGTTGCCTTCCACAAGTTGGATCAGGGATAGTTGATCTATAAATTATTTTCCTAAGTGTTTTCTGTTGGGGAATATTTGTCATATAAGCATGGTAAAAGTTTATTAAATATAACTAAGTCAGGCTACATGTTTTAAAAAAAAATTGTGTAGCTTGTCACTGTTCTTATTTTCTTATAAAACATTCAACTATAAATTGGAATTTGATATATCACCCACCAAGTGACCAAACTGAATGCATAATGCAATATTTGGAGCTAAGGAATAATTTTTGGATAGCTGGTATATCAACAAACTCATTCTCTCCATTTGTTTAGTATTTTACAGTTTACAGAGTGCTTTGGAATATATTATCACTTTTAGAAACACAGCTGAAATATATTAGAAAGAGCTCTGGAGTTGAAGTCAGATGATTTGCATTCAACCCCGCCCACCACAGCTTATAACTGCTCCCCCTATTTCTGTAACTTCCTCTTCCTGACTCATCCATATAGAATGAATCTACAGATAGGCATCTCCAATTTTGATTATTAATTCTTTTATATATTTTTTTATTCCTACAAGGGAATGCTGGTATAGGCCATTATATAAAAGAAAATGATTACGTTATTAGGCAGCCATATAGAAAGGTTAAAAACATGTTATTCCCTCAGGTGTTTTTGTTTTGTTTTGTTTTGTTTTTCCAGTCCATGTACCACTGACTTCACATAGTGGTCTAGAATCCCTTCATCTTCTGACATTCTCAGCCACTTTCCCTCTTGAAACTCTACCCCCTGCACTGTTGGCTCGATTCTGGAGGCAAATGGAGAACTGCTATAGAGCTTGGTATTGACTGTTAAGAACAAATGAACAGTCAACTCTCAGATAATACTGATCACTTCCCCCTCCGCCAAAGAGTTAGAAGAGGGAAAGCAGGGAGTGACAAAGAGAAAAGATGTGTACTTGCCCCTCCCACCCAGTAGATAGAAGAGACCTTGGAGGGAGAACCAGGGTTATTCAACGTTGTTGTTTTATCATCTACAAATGGGTTCTCCATCATGTCCAGTCAGTAAGAAAGTGAAAATTGATGAATTGATGAGAGAAGTCATGCACTTCATTAGAGAATATTTTTCTTGGGTCCTAATTCTAAGAGGGTTCTTTTCGTTTTATCCTTCAGGTACATAATATTGATTTAATTATAATTTTTAGTATGTGGTACATTATGTTTATATGTACCTCATGCTAGTCAATCTATACCTCTATTTCTATCTCTGTCTTTATCTCTGGTTTGTTTTGTCTTCCTCTCAGATCCCCACTCTCATTCATTCCTTACACACACCTTTTTAAGCACCAATTCATTCTACTGGATATTTGTAAAATATATGGCAATAATTAATTTGTTCGGCTTTATAGGAAGAATATTGTGCTATAAATCCTGTCTCTTTAGTCCTCTTTATCAGGCTCATGTCTTTGTACTGCTCCACAAAATTCCATTCCTGTATTTCTGAATCTTATTTTCTATTCCAAAGGTGATAGATGTCTAGATCATCTCCAATTCCTTGTTATATTAGGTACTACATCCTTGCCTGCATAGAACCCTCACAAATGATGTGAAAATTTTTCCTGGAAACGCACTCAAGATTGGGATTGGTCTGTCATGGGGTATTCATACTCCTCATACCACAAAATGTCACCAATATTACTACCACCAACAGTATACAAGAATTCCTCTTTTCCCAAATTCTTGCCAAAAGTTGGTTTTATCCAACTTTCTAATGTTCATCTCTAATGGGTATATAGTAGCATCTCATGATCATTTTAACTCACATTTATCTAATAATAGATTAAATTGAACATTTTATATTCTCATGTCCACACTATTTTTTAAAGACAATTTTTAGAGTTTTTGTTTTATAACAAAATTGAGGGAAATCTACAGAGATTTCCCATATATCCTCTGACCCCACACATGCATAACATTCCTCATTATCAACATCCCCCCACCAGAATGATACACTTTTTTTTTTTTATTGAGAAGCTACATGAAACTACCATGAAACTACACTGACACTTCATATCACCCAAAGTCCATAGTTTACATTATGGTTGGCTCTTACTGTTGTACAATCTATGGGTTTAAACAATGTATAAAATATATCCATCATTATAATATCAAACAGTATTTTCACTGTTTTAAAAATCTTCTATGCTGTGCCTATTCATCTATCCCCGGCCTTTTCCCTACCCAACAAATGATCTTTCCATTATCGTCATAGTTTATCCTTTTCCAGAATGTTATGTTGTTGGAATCACACAATATGTAGCTTTTTCAAATTGGCTTCTTTCACTTATTAATATATTTAAAATTCTTCCATGTCTTGTCATGGCTTGAAATCTCCTTCCTTTTTAGCACTGAATAATATTCCATTTTCTAGGTACACCACACTTTATTTATCTATTCACCTTTTTTTTTTTAATTATTATGTTCAGTTAGCCAGCATATAGTACATCATTAGTTTTTGATGTAGTGTTCAATGATTCATTAGTTGCATATAACACCCAGTGCTCATCACAACACGTGCCCTCCTTAATACCCATCACCTGGTTACACCATTCCCCCCGCCCGCGCTCCCTTCTGTAACCCTCAGTTTGTTTCCCAGAGTCCAGAGTCTCTCATGGTTTGTCTCCCTCTCTGATTTCTTCCCATTGAGCTCACAGCAGCAATGTCCACAATAGCCAAACTGTGGAAGGAGCCAAGATGCCCTTCAACAGATGAATGGATAAAGAAGATGTGGTATATATATATACACAATGGAATATTACTCAGCCATCAGAAAGGATGAATATCCACCATTTGCATCAACATGGATGGAACTGGAGGGGATTATGCTAAGTGAAATAAGTCAAGCAGAGAAAGACAATTATCATATGGTTTCACTCATATGTGGAACATAAGGAATAGTGCAGAGGCCCACAGGGGAAGGGAGGGAAATCTATTCACTTTCTCAAGGACACTTCAGTTACTGTAAACTTTCTTATAAATTTAGTTGCTATAAAGCTGCTATAAACATTCATGTGCAAGTTTCTGTATGTACATAAGTTTTTAACTCCTTTGGTAAATACCAAGAAGAGTGATTGCTGGATCAGATGGTAAGAGTCTGTGGAGTTTTGCAAAAACACTGCTGAACCGTCTTCCAAAGTGGCTGTATACCATTTTTACATTCCCCTCAGCAGGATATGAGAGTTCTGTAGGTTCCACATCCTCGTCAGCATTTGGTACTATCAATGTCCTGGATTTTGGCCATTTTACTATGTGTGTGGTGGCATCTCATTGTTTTAATTTACATTTCCCTGATGGCATATGATGTAAAACATCTTTTCATATGCTTGTCATTTGTATAATACCTATTTTGGTGAGGTGTCTGTTAAGGTCTTTGGGCCATTTATTATTTTTTTTTTCTTATTGTTGTGTTTTAAGAGTTGTTTTTATATTTTGGATGAGTCCTTAACTAGATATGTCTTCTGCAAATATTTTCTCCTAATCTGTGTCTTGTCTTCTAATTGTCTTAATGTTTCCTTTGACAGAACAGTTTTTAATGTCAATGAAGTCAGCTTATCAAGTATTTATTTTGTAGATCTGTCCTTTGGTGTTGTATCTACAAAGTGATCACAATAGCAAAAGTCATCTAGCTTTTCTCCAACTTTTAGCAGTTTATAATTTGGAATTTTACATTCTGGTCTATGATACATTTTTTTTTTCTATGATACATTTGGAATTAATTTTGGGGGAAGGTATAAGGTCAAGTTTTTGACCAAGTTTTTTACATGTGAATGTCTGGTTAATCCAGCACCATTTATCAAAAGACTATCTTTGCTCCATTATATTGCCTTTGCACTGTTGTCAAGACCAATTGACTATATTTATGGGGGCCTATTTCTGGGATCTCTATCTGTTCTTATTGCTCTATTTGTTTATTATTTTGACAATACCACACTGCCTTGATTACTGTGGCTTTATAGTAAGTTTTTATATATATATAGTAAGTCTTGAATTCAAGTAGCCTCAATCCTCCAACTTTGTTCTTCTCCTTCAATATAGTGTCAGCTATTCTGAGTCTTTTGCCTCTCCCTGTAAACTTTTGAATCAGTTTGTCAATATCCACAAAATAACTTGCTGGGATTTTGATTGGCATTTCACTGAATCTATAGATCAGGTTGAAAAGAACTGACATCTTGACAGTATTGACTCTTCCTACTTATGAACATAATCTCCCCATTTATTTCTTTGATTTCATTCATCAGAATTTTGAAGTTTCCTTCATAGAATTCTGATGTATATTTTGTTATATTTATACCTGTTTAACTTTGTGGGGGGAGCGTTAATGTAGATAATACTGTATATTTAATTTCAAATTCCATTTGTTCATTGTTGGTATATAGGAAAGCAACTGACTTTTTCTATGATAACTTTGTATCTTGCAACCTTGCTATAATTACTAATTAGTTTCAGGAGTTTTTGTTTTTGTCTTATCTTGTTTTTTTTTTGTTTGTTTTGCTTTGTTTTGTTTTGTTTTTTGTCCATTCTTTTGGATTTTCATGGCATCTATGAACAAAGACAGTTTTATATCTTCTTTTATAATATGCATACTTTTATTCAAGCACTACTTTTTAATAAAGATGATTAACTTCATGAGGACTATTTATTTTCCCTTCTGTGAATTCCCTATTCCCATTCTTCTGTTGTTTTCTTTTTTTAATGTTGGATGTTTTGTCTTTCTTTGTTGTTGATTTTAGAAGTTTATTGTAAATTCTAGATATTAATTTCTTATTCGTCTTAAAGATGAAAATATGCTCTTCTATTCTGTCAGTTGTCAGTCATTTTGTTTGTCATTTGTTAAAGAAAAATCTTAATTTTGTATGAATCTTTATGTACAAATTTTTAACAAAATGATAAATATTTCCAAAGTTAGTTTGGCAAAAAAATGTAAAAACACTCTCCATATTCCTGATTCAGACATAAGCCTTAAATACTGAGTGCACAGAGTTGAGGCTCTATCTACTTAAAAGAGATGAACAGACTGAATCTGTTTGTTTCGATAGTTGATTGCTTGATTCATTGGCATGTGTCTATCCATTGTATAACCTATTGCATTGTTTCGTGTTGGTCTAGTGAATGTTACAGTTTCTACTTCTTCATTAACTATGTTATGAATAATCCATAAAATGAAATCCATAAAATAATTATATAAGATAGCTGAAACTTAATCAGAAATACAAAAATAGATATGGAAAATCAGGACAAAGTATATGAAACAATAACCTAAGCCAAAACAAAGTCATCTTATTTAAAAAAAAAAAAAGAGAGAGAGAGAGAAAGAACAAAAGAAATTGTCTCACAAAATACAGCTGATTACATTATTTTTAATGTAATGTAATGTTTTAAATTTTATACTTGAAATTTGTTTTCTAGTGGGCAATAACCAAAGTTATCCCTTTGGACTTTCTAATCATATATAATCTTTTTCCAACTCAACAATCTCCAAAATCTTTAAAACACTGAATTTACCACTCTTCTTGACAATTCCATGGCATGTAAGGCTGTACTCATATTTTGAAAGCACTTTGACCAGTCATATTTTCTTTTAGGCAGTTGTTCTGAAGAAGGAAACATACTCATATCAAGAACCAACAGGGTCAAGTCCACATGATGCCAAAAAATAGAGTTATTTGTACAATATTGGTGAAGAGTCTGTCAACCTGGATTTTAGTGTCATATTAAACTCAGGAAAATATTAACAATAAAATCTACATAATAAGACTTAGGGGAAATACAACAGTTCCATCAATTACTTGAAAAACTGTCAGGTGTAAGAATTTGACTTATCTTGGATCATCTCATAGGAAAGAACTAGAAGCTGACAGTCAAATTTTAGCTTAATTTAAGAAATAATATTCTAAAGCTAAAGGAGTTCAACAATAAAACAGACTGATTCAAAAGACAGTGAGTTTGTTACAAAGGTCAAGCTGACCCTGGAATCTTAGTGTTAGGACCTGGAAAGGACAAGAAGAAAATGGTGAATGGAAATTTGGTAATTTTACTTTCCAAAGAGCTACTCTTCTTTTGGACAGGTAAAGTGATAGAAGGAATTAGGTCTTGTTTAAAATCATTCATAATGCCAAGACCTCCAATTTCTGTATCTCTCCTCTTCCTGCTGTTTCTTCAAAATATTCAAATACCAGTGTTCTTGGCATAGTCTCCCTCTACTCTCAGTAAATCCCATGTTATAAAATAATCTGTAATTAAATACACAAATAAAGGCCTTTAGTAATATTTGCATTTTACCCAAGAAGAAAGTTTGACAAGAAATTAAGATAATGTAATGTTGGCATTGTTCACTGAGATTAGAACCATTAGAGGAGCTCAAATGCCCAGAGGTAAAGCTCAGGGAGGGCAAGTTAATGATGGAAGCACAGTTCTAACACATGTATCGCCAGTGAAATTGTATCCATCCTTGTAAAGACATGCTTGCACACTCTTTTGTTAATACACACAAGCACCTGTGTGCATACACACACATGCGTACACACACACACACCCTCATATCCCATTCTCACAGATAAATTCTGTTATTTTCATCTAGCACATAGTTACCAAGGAATCAAAAATAATATCTGGGCCAGAACTGCCTGTTTAAACCTCTAAATCTTGGGGGTCTTTAGGAATCAGAATATAGTATTAGTCCAGATATCCTGAATACAAAGGCTTGAGTCATGTCAGAACCCTCACCATACCCAAATCTAAGATCTGTCATTCATTTTCAGATATTGTTGCTTCTGGAAGGCCTTATATCTGGTCATTTGTCTCCATTGACTTTCTGGTGACTTGCCACATAATGCAATTTTGTTTCCAGGAAATCGAGTATCAGGGCAGTGGTGTAGAAAACTGTTTATTTATGTGAAGTAGATTTGGGTCTTCTTTATCTAATTCTACCTTCCAATGTTAAATGCTGACATTATACTTTTGCTTACTGGGCCTCAGAATATCATCTTGGAAGTGATATGGGACCAAATTAATCAGGAGGAGCTAATGTAAACTTGGGGATTTTAAGTAGTATTTAAGCTCTTAAATACTTAAAGAAATGTCATATCCAAATAAGAGTTTAGGCAAATTCAGCCTAAGGAAAGACCCAAATCCAACAGGCATGCAATCTAAGGACAAAGAAAAATACAGAGTTTGGAATATCAAAAGTTAGTGGGTGAATCAAGGTCCAACTGAAGAAAACCATTAGAAAAAAACAAAGTACACATAATAAATATAGAACCCAAAGAAAAAAGTTTGAAGGAACAGGCAAGAATACAGCACATAGATATTTGGTCGGGTATAGAGGAGAGCTTCTCCATAGTACTGGGTTACACAATGGAAAGAGACAAAAGAACCTGGATTTCTAAGACACAGGCTTAGAAAGAGTAGATGGTAAGACTTGGCTTCAACATGGGATATCCAGGAAAGACCTCCAGTAGACATTTCTTAAAGTGTTCAGTATAGCTGCCCAGGAGTATTTCTAATCAAATACTGTCACAGTGTGGGCTAATCATCACCTCTGGTTCCTGGAGTGGAAGGTTAGTCTGCAGGTGCCTGGGTGCTCATTAGACAGGTGCAGGATGGATTTACACTAAGAAAAGAATTTGTGCCCGTTTTGTGCTACTTGGCATAGATTTTATTTTTTTCCCACAATCCTTATAAACTAATTTTCTTTACATATTTGTTATTAAAAAGCACATTTTTTTTGCTCTGTGTAATGAGGGTAACTATAGCTTTAATTAGCATGTGAATTTGTAGCTTTTATAATCAACCTCACATAATTTCATATGGGAGAAAGTTTAAGCTTTGCCAGGAAGCCTTCCTATGTGTTCACCAGGTCGACGGACTTAATTTTTCAGGATATATTAATCAACATAACACCTTTGGGGAGGAACAATCTGAGATCGGAGTCACAAAATCTGGAACACAAAAGATTAAAAATAGTAAGAAGGAAAGAAAAGAAGCATTATGGATTAAGCTTATTTTGGGAAAAAATGTTTTTTATTGACTTCCTAGTGGCCATCACTTTGGCTCCAAAACAGTTACTTATAAGCATAATTTTGTTGACCTGCTGTCTGTCTCTGTCCCCAAATCATGAGTCCAGTGCTCTCTACTGGGATAGGTAGACTTGATGAAAAGCTGAATCCAAATAATCTACTTTGCATTTTGTAATTGTCAGTTCTTGTCGGGAGATGGTTTAGGGAGCAGGAATCATTGTAGTTTCATTCTTACTAATGCTGCTCTCTCTCCCTTCACCCAGAATCAGTATTTTAGTCACCTTGACATCTTCTTGAGCCCCTCTCCTCATGTTAGCAAACTGTATTTTTGTTCTGCTATGATATTTCTCATATATATGTTTCACTCCACCATAAATAATAGAAATAATAATAATGCAATCTTATTAATAATTAACTATTGAACACTTGTTAAGTGCCAGGTACCTTAAGTAGTTCACATACATTATTTTAATGAATCATCACAGTGACACTGGAATTCTCCATCTTACCAGTAAGGAAAATGAGGCTCAGAACAGTTAAACAATATTGCTCCAAATCATATAGCAGAAAGTAGACTGCGATTTGAATCAAGAAAAACCTGAGCTTTTGAGCGCTGTTTCACACTCTTTCTATGTCACACTTTCTTCAGACACTAGTTCTAGTTTAAACTTTCCTTAACACTGCCACCTGATTTAATTTTCCTAATATGAATCTCTAACCATGTCAGTTCTCTTCCTCAAAAATCGTTCCCATTTATTAAAGGGAGTATAGTTGTGTTTTGTACCTAGGGCTCTAGCGGCTGACTGTCTAGATTTGAAATTTTATTCAAATATATCAAAGCTTCTAATGTCCCCTTTGTTGGATGTTAAGAGTATCCTTGAGTATTATGGATCCAAATATCTGTGATAAATACCTGGTTCACAGTCTTACACATAGTACTCACTCTACAAATATTTATAGGAATGAGCTTAACTGAAAAGAGATAAAATTTCTTAAAGATAACTTTGATTACATAAAAGAGGTTAATGCTGTCACTTTTTGGAATGTTGATGGCATTACTGAGATAAGAGAATCAAACTTTTTGTTAAATGATGTAGGAAAATACAAACAACAGAATGATATAGTAAAAGATCAAAAAGACATAAAGTAAGGTCCATCTCTACTTTGCTGTGAAGTAATATGGCATATTGGAGAAGTCAGGAAGCCCTTGTGCCCTAATAGTTATCAGTCGAACAAGATAGTCTCTGTTGGGCTGTCCTATCCTCTAATACCCTCTCATTCTAGTCTGTGTCCCATTGCACTCCTTCAGTCTAGTGATGACTTCTAGGATCTTCTATATCATAAAATCTATTTTAGGTCTCCCGGAACGTCCTTTACCTATTTTTGTTTCTAGTAGTAAAGGAGGAATTCTCTTCTCCCATGGCTCCAAACCAAACTAGAAATTCTATTCAAGAACCAGGGATCACGTATACAGCCTTACCTCACAGATGTGTCACACTGGGCTACCACTAAAATTTCTTGAGACTAAAGAATCCCACAATGTATAACCTTGATAACCTACTTCTCTCATACCAAGTGTAAGATGAATTATTTCTTAAGATAAATCTACTTTATAGGCAAAGATGTGTAATTATTCTGGGATTCTCACAGATATTGAAATTATATTAATCTGCAAGGGTGGGTTTGTGAACGTATTTCTAGAATACTTAAATCCAGGGTACAAAAGTTAGACTGCCTTGGCTAAACTCACCAACTACCATTTACAATCTGTATGACACCCAAAAACATACTTAATTTCTCTGTTCCTCCATCTGTAATATGAAACTAATAGTAGCACTCTTGTGATAAAATTGTTGTGAAGATTCATGAGAAATTAATTGTGAGCAGTATCTCCAAACATAATAAGTAGGCAATAGAATAAATACCAGATGTTAAGTTTGTTTTGGTTATTATTATCAAGTACTACCATATAATTATTCTAAGCTTGACTCTACACAAAATGAGGCTAAGACACTGCTTCTAATAGGATTTTGGGGAAGGATATGAAAAACGCCTCTGCCTCCTACAACTAGTATAATGCATTGGTTAGTTCAAGTTTTGTAGAAGCAGCATTAGGAAGGAAGGAAAGATCTAGCTCACAGGGTGAAGCATCTTAAGGGAGAAATCTCTTTCTTTCTCTCTTTTTCTTTCTTTCTTTCTTTCCTTCCTTTCTTCCTTCATTCCTTCCTTCCTTCTTTCCTCCCTCCCTCTATCCCTCCCTTCCTTCCTTTTTTTTTTTTTTTTTAAGTAGGCTCCACACTCCATGTAGGACTTGAACTCAGGACTCTGAGATCAAGAGTTGCATGCTCTACTGACTAAGGCAGCCAGGTACGCCAGGATAAATCTTCTATTTAAAAAATATTGAGCAGGGGTGCCTGGGTGGCTCAGTCGGTTAAGCGGCTGCCTTCGACTCAGGCCATGATCCCAGGGTCCTGGGGTTGAGCCCCGCATCCGGCTCCCTGCTCATCGGAAAGCCTGTTCTCCCTCTCCCTCTGCTTCCCACTCTGCCTACTTGTGCTCTCTATCTCTCTGTCAAATAAATAAATAAAATCTTTAAAAAATATATTGAGCATGTGGGGTGTGTGGGTGGTTCACTTGGTTAAGTGTCTGCCTTCGTCTGGGGTCATGATCTTGGGGCCCTGGGATAGAGCCCAGCGTTGGGCTCCCTGCTCAGCATGAAATCTGCTTCTCCCCATCCCTGTGCCCCTCTTCCCCACTTGTGCTCTTTCTCTCTCTTTCAAATAAATAAACAAAATCTTAAAAAAATATATTGAGCATTTAAAACATGCCAGGTTCTATGCAAGATGCTGTGGGATTATATATTGTATATTGACAATTAAGCCATTCATGCCAGCACACTCAAGGAACCATATATTCCCCTCCTAGAGAAAGACAAGCAAGAAAACAATTGCAACACAATGCAATGTACTCTAACATATGTAAATGCAAGATCTGTAGAAAATGAAGTGCCTAATACTTTCAGGGAAAGTGAGAATGCTTTATAGGTAAGGTGACACTGTCCATACAAAACAGATGTTTGTGAGTCAGTTTGTCAGGCAGACAAAAGAAATCAGCATGTGTAGAGACAAGAGGAAGAAAAGGCAAGGGATCTCTACAGATTCAAAAGTAATTTGGTATAACTAATGTGTAGCATATGGTGGATGGAGTCCAAAAGCTTCAGCAGGAAGAGAGGCTGGAACTTAAACCTAGGATTTAATATTAGAGATCTTACATGGGAAGCAGTTTATTCTTAATTCTGCCTGAGAATTACAAGCAAGAGGCTGGTATTCTCAGAATTCAGAATTTATTTCTGTAAGTGAAGTATAAGAAGTGTGAGTGAAGGAAGAGTACAGAGACTGGAGTTCTAGAGCAGCCCTTCTCCAAATGTGGTCCCCAGACCAGAAGTTATCAGCATCACCTGGAAACTTGTCAGAAATGCAAATTCTCAGTCTCTACCCCTGAAATCCTGAATCAGAAACTCTGGAGTGCAGCCCAGTCACAGGTGTTTGACCAAGCTCTCTAAATAATTCAGACATTCACTAGTGTTTGAGAACTATTGTTCTAGATGGATTTGTTGCCTTCATCCAGGTAGAATTATATGTTATTTCCTACAAGCAGATGTATCAGAGTGCAGATGGAGTCAGAGAAATAGTCCTGAGTTTAAAGTGGGTATTAATTGAGTGACCAGATGTGAGCAGTTTGTGAGAGGGAGATGCTGAGAATGAGTTTGGTGGGGCAATCAGTCTATAAAGCTTAATAAGGAGATAAAGAATACAGAGTGATGTAATGGGGCAATTTGGAGGATCAGAAAAGGAGTTTTAGAGACTTGTAGTAGTAAAATATTATAATCAGAATCTTGAGCATCTGGCAGAAATGCCTAACATGGGGATGTGGAGAGAAAAGAGAAAAACAGCTTTATTTACATCCTGGACTTCATCTAATTTTATCTACATTCCTTATGAGCTTCAGTGAGTTTTGGTATTGGTCTGTACGAAAATAATGATTATGTTTTTTTTAATACGGAAGGACCAGAGCTGGAGAGAAATTTGTGGAGATATATTATATTCCTTGAAATCTTGGTATATGATAAATATGATTTCCATTCTCTTCTCTACAACACTGCTAAAAAAAAAAAAAATCCCATCCTCCACCAATTTACACAAGCCCAGATATTTGTGAACTCCACACATCTCATACAGAAGCTCTTTGTTTCTGCCTCTTAAGCCCTTGCCAATTCTTAGTTTGACAGTTCTTTTTCCAAGCAATTTGAACCAATTTTACATGTGAAACTTCATGAGACACTTCATCAAATTCTTTGCTTTGGCCCAAATATATAGCATCCACTGCACACTCTCAGCCGCTAATCTTATAATTCTATCTCAGTGAGTTTGACCCACATGGAGTGCTTTCCCTTCCAGGTCCACTTAAACACTGTGAAATTCTGGGCTCAGGAATAGTGCTCTAGGGTGGGGTCAGGCAAGAAGAACAGGAACAGTGATTAGGGTGAGAAACCGGGGGACACGTGGGGAACCCTGAATAGTTATAAAGAGAAATAATCCTAAGGAAGTCATATGCAGAGTGGAAAAGGGAGGGAAGAATCCAGCACTGCATGCAGAAGGTAGATACAAATGGAGGAAGTATTTTTATATGATCAGCCCTAGGTATTATAATGAAAGGTAGTCTCTTGTTTTCAAGAGACTCCCTTAAGCTACAAGAAGGCAAGAGACATTTTTTCTCCTATACCATTCTCCTATACCACTCTAAATGCCCACTATAAATCTTGTCACGAATTAGTCACTCCTAAATAATTTGTTTCAATGTATGAATGAATCCACCTTCACAGATGCCCAGTTCCATCTTATTCCAGCACTGACATTGTAGCTCATATCCACAACGTCACTCCAATGTATGTATCACCTGCTGGACGCTTCTGATGACCCACTACTTCATCTGGGGCTAGAAATCTTGCCAATGCATTTGAAAGCTAGAATGAGACATTGTTAATTTCAAAGTATAAGGTGCTTAGCTATCTTTAAGTGATTCAAGAGAAAGCAATAAAGTCTATAGGATGCCAAGGATCATCACATTTCTCCAAAGAGACAGTAATAATTTATAGTTTTTGCAGTCCATAAGTCTCTGTTGCAACCACTCCATTTTTTTGGAGTATATAATACATGTAATACATAATACATAATATAATTATGTAATTATAGCACAAAAGCAGCCATAGATAATACATTAAAAAATGGGCATGGCTGTGTCCCAATAAAATTTTATGTATGAAAACAGATGTTGGGGCAGATTTAGCCCCAGGGCTTTACTCTGCCTTTTTTTTTTTTTTTTTTTTTTTGCCAGGGATAGATGAAGTCTTTGTTGTCTATGTACCTGAGCAGTTCTAACACTGTAGCAAGACCTATTGACAAAATACTGATATCCATGCTCCAACTAAAGACTGAAACAAGCAGAACTCTTTGAGGCTAATGTACCTATTGCAAACACATGAATTTGAAAGCCAGATGGCTGGACTTTATACCCAGTTTTTCTATTTACTATATGTTCTTGGCCAATAGACATGCTTTCTTTAGCCTCTGTGTTTACCTGTCCTCAAAATAAAGAAGTAACATGTACTTTTATTTTCAGATTCTTATGAAAATAGTTCACATGAAACTTGACAGAGACTAGAACAGAGTGAGAACTCAGGGGAAAGAGTACTGGAAAAGAAATGGAAACTCAAGATCAAGTGATCTGCTAAAGTTCTAACAGCTTTTGACAGATGATAATGTTCCACAGAACACCATAACGCTTTTTCATCATGAAATGGTCCTTTCCATACTGGGCAACCATGCCCTGCAGTTTCAGAGGTCAGAGAAATGAGTTCACCCTTCTTATGTGACGTGCACCAATATAACCGAATCTATTCCAAAAATACAGCATGCCAATCGATAAAGATGCAGATTTAATCACTGAGAGCAATGTGCTAGGACATTGTGCTGTCTTTCTAGCTAATGATCAATGTAAGGCAGCATAGTCTTTTGCATTTTTACCATCTGCTTACATACTGGTTAAGGATATATTTCTGTGTTTCAATTATTTTATGAAAAAAGTTAATGGAACGTAAGTGGGGACACACAAAATTGCTGTCTCACCATGCAGCATACAAAATACATGCATTATTCTGTTCCCTGCATCCCAATTAGTCAGAATTCACTATTTAATTCCTTACCAACCTGACCTTCCAAGATATGCTGACAGATATAGACTCCTTGTTGACTTTTGGAAAGAGTCACATGTTTCAGTGTATGCATGGCCATATTATAAAAGGTAAAGTGCAAGTACATCCGATGGAGCTGCCAATTTGTTGCCACATGCAGTTAACAGGCTACATGCAACATACCTGATGCAAGACTGGAATTAAGGAGAAAGGACATAATGGATGAATGGAAGAAAAGCAACTCTTTCACATAAATTCATGTTAAAACTTTTAAAAAAGTGCTTTATAAAATCATCAACTATTAGAGTCAACAGAGATCTGGCCTTTAAGATAACTGCAAAGCAGAAACAAACCCAGAACGTGGGTCACATACCTCGAGTCTGTATTTTTTCCATTAAACTATGCTATCATATAAATCATACACATATAGTACACTTACATATTTATTTGGCATAAGAATAATTTCAAATATTTTCCTCCTGTTGAATTATATCCATAAAAATCTACATAAGTGAATTATTAAAGATCATTTTTTATATGTGCAAAGTTTAGTGTCTTAAAAAAAAAGACAACACTGTGATTCTAAATAGTGCTCACCCTCTTCACATTTCACAATGAATCATGTCATGTTCTCTCAGAGGCTTCCGCCTATCAGCCTGGGCTGATAGCTCCAGGCAGGAGATGGAAGTTTCCTATAAAACAAAGAGGTTACTATTCTATTGACTTATTTGACTGCTTTTAGGTAAGTGATAGTTTTGTGTGTGTGTGTGTGTGTGTGTGTGTGTGTGTGTTTAAAGATTTTATTTATTTATTTGACAGAGAGAGACACAGCGAGAGAGGGAACACAAGCAGGGGGAGTGGGAGAGGGAGAAACAGGCTTCCTGCCGAGCAGGGAGTCCAATGCGGGACTCCATCCCAGGACCCTGGGATGCCCAACAACTGAGCCACCCAGGTGCCCCTGTATGTGTGTTTTAATGCCATCATTGTGCAGTACCATATTAGGCCCTGGAGTTCATACCTGCCGGAAAAGACAAGACCTAAGAGAGGACTTAGAAAGTATGAAGAGTCTGCCCTTTTTAGGTCAGAGAGTTGGGGTAAGAAGAGAGAGGCTAGCACATATCACTGAGCATGCCCCTGTCCCTTTTGTTTCAGTGGTGGGAAAGCGGAGAAGATCCAGATGATTGTGGGAAGTCTGAGACCACTGCAGACCAAAGCACCCAAGTGTTAAAAGAAATCCTGTAAGTAATTACTTCTAAAGAGGTGAGGAAGAGTGGCAAATGCCCTAGATATGAGATGTTGCATAGATGAATCTGATGCCCTGTTTCTGGCTTCTTCTCGGATGCCTGTGGACAGCTGGGTCCCAGGAGTTCCAGCTTGCTTTGGTGAGTGCCCTGCATAAGGCTTAGCTTCTGGTCCCAGAGGCCAGGGTGTCTGTTGTGTAGGAGAAAATAAAAATTCTACTCTACCCTCTTTGAGTCTCAGGTTGGTCCTAAGAATTAAACTGATAGAAGATAAACAGGAGAAAAGTATACACATTATACAGAATTTTTACATATACATGGGAGTTTTCAAAAGAGAATGAAAACCTTAAGAAGTGACCAAAGAAGGAAGCGTTTATACCATTTGGGCAAAGAAACAATACATTTGTAAAGAACTGACAAGACAAAGGGGTTTGGGCTAGGGGCAGTAAATGGTGAAAATGTAAATAAGAAGATGAGGATTAGAGTAAGCAAGTTTGTGCACATAGATTTCTTGTGCCCAAATTCCCTGTCTCTGGTGATAAGGACCTCTTCTATCCTCCTGCTACAGGGGGCATACTTTTCACATGGGAGTTTTATCTCCTGCTTTCAGGAAGACAAAGGGCGGGAGGCGGAGGGGGGGGGTCTTGGTTTCCTCTTTACAGGTACTGTTACATAAGTGGCTTTATTTCAAAATAATCAATATGCCAAAGTGACATATTTTGGGGGTGACGTGTTCTGAACTCCTTCAGTGGCATACCAAGCATGAGCAACTGCTTAGACCAAGTACTCCAGCAGTGGGTTCCAGTATGTCATCCTGCAATGTCACCTCCACTATCACCTTTGAAAGAGGGCTCTCATTTCGATATGCAACAGAGAACAGTGAAGAGACACAAAACACTGCGTTCACGTAAGAGCCCCTTCTATCCACAAGTACAAAATGTTAAAAGTCCCTGTATATGCCCAAATTCCATGAAAGGGATTAAAGAAAGAGGACAGAATTCAGGGATAAGTAAAAATTTTCTAAACACACTGAATCATCTATAAGAGCTTATTTAAGCTATTTATGTTAAGAGATAGAAGTTTCAATATTTAGAGTCTTATTAAATATAATATTTGGAATTTATAAGGTTACATATTTAAACTGACAAGAATTTTTTTTAAATAGGAAGAAAGAAAATATTTTAGATTGGGAAATATAATGTTCTCAGCCAGTCTGTGGGACAAGGGTCACAAGGAAGGGATGATCAGCTATAGAAGTGAATGAAAGAATGTAGTAGGTTTTTGTACTTCTAAGGAAAGAGGTGAGCTGGATATACCCATAAGACATAACTAGTTCCACAAACTAAGACAGTTTAATTTAGGGAAGGATAAAAGGAATAAAACTCATGACGTCATTTCTAGGAGACTGATACCATTAGCCTGTATTTTAAGTAATAAGAGTAATGTCATTCCCATTTTATACGAGGGCACTGAGTCTCAAAGAGGTTAAACAATGTTGTTAGGACCACCTATTAGGGACTTGACTTATTTGACTGCCTAAAACTGCAGAACATTTGAGAGTATAAATCTCTAGAACCTCTCCATAGTCTACAAATTTTGGGGGTGGGTAAAGTGTCCACAAACACCAAAATAATCAAATAAATGTATATTATACCTATATATCAAAATAAATTGGATGTTAGATGGTTCAATCTATCTGTGTTAATATAAGTAGAGATATGTATCAAACTATAAGGCTGTGTCAATTTCCATATTTCTTTTTTTTAATGCTCAAAAAAATGATAGGAAAAAAATGATAGAACTCATCAATCAGCCTTCGAATGTAGCTCCACAACCTCTAGACTAACATGTCTTTCACAGACCTCTGAAATTTGTTGATACTTCTTTTACAAGAAAGTGCCAGGGACACTGGAAGAGAGAATGCAAAACCAACAAACTTCTCTGCAAATATTCTGGAAGACACTGGAAGTAGAAAACATGATAAGGTGATGATGACCACAGCTTAGTTTCTTTAAACTCAAAGAAAATTTAGGGAAGAAAATAAACCTATTCTAGAATAGTAAAAGATAATCCATCAAATTTAACAGGAAGTATTACACTTTAATTTACAAATTATTTCAAGTATCAAAACATTAAGAGATCTTTATTAAGTTCTTCTACTGTATCTCTTCAAAATTAGATTTAATCTTTCAATACCAGAAAATACCAATTTCTCTCTCTCTCTCTCATTTCCAATTTCTCTTAATTCAATAATATCTGTTCTTTTTTGGGGGGGTGGGAAGTAGGAGAACCACCTAAAGGCTAACAATTTATAATTTCTGTATTACTTTATTATATACTTTATTACTTTATTATAATTTTTGTTACCTGACCTCTATAGTAATACTCTCATATTTTGTATGTAAAATTCCTAATGCAAGGTCAAATATCCAGAAAACCTGCCTTTTCATTTACTTTTTATCTCTTTTATGAAATACTATTGACTATTTACTCTTTTTATTGTTCTGACCTCTTTGAATCAATATTCAAATAGGCTGTTGTCCTATCAGCTGGTATTTATCATATACAAGATGTGCAAAGGTAAGAGCAAAATCTTCTCTGGAAAACATGTAATTGAATACTACTACTACTACTACAGAGAAGGAGCTTGTTAATCTCATAAAGAGTATCTACATATATTAATAGGATTATAACTAATCCCATAATTACATCTTTTGGTAGAAGCAAGGAAAAATAGTCAATTTCATAGAAACAAACAGAAAAAGGTAATTATCTGGTTTAATTTGCATGTTTTCAAGTTCATTATTATAAATGTTCAATTCTATCAATGCCTTAAATTTTCACAATTTAAAAGGTGAATTCCCATCAATTCAGTTTTTTTCTTATATTACACTTCAAAAAGTTAATATCCATCTATTAGATGATACATATAGATTAGATACATTAGGTTCTTCAGCTCACAACAGAAAATGAATATTCAAGGAGCAAGAAATAAAAGACTCATCCCTCATCGGGCCCCTTGCTCAGTGGGGAGCCTGCTTCTCCCTCTCCCTCTGTCTGCCGCTCCACCTCCTTGTGCTCTCTCTAATAAAATCTTAAAAATATAAAAAAAGAAAGAAAGAATAGACTCAATTATATGCTTAATCAAGCAAGGAACATGGAGAATGCTGTTCCCTATGGACAGAAGGGTTCACTTCGCCTCTAGAATCTTAAGGCACAAATAAAAAAAATCCTATTGTTTTAAAGTTGAAATTTGAGTCAATCAAGCAAAAATGCAATGGTAAAGTAGAGAAAAATACACAAGGTCTAGGAACAGAAGTCTTTTATGGGCTGTCTAGAAACAGGGAAACATTTTAAATGGTGACAATACTACAATCAAAGAATACAAAAATAACTAGATTAGTAGGAATTCTCAGTTTTTAGTTAGCTGACTAGTTACCTCAGATATGGGAAGTTTTAAAAAATGCAGGTACCTAGACATAACACAAGAGTTAATGAATTACAACTGATGTAAGAAGTTATGATGGGAGGGTCCTGGGAATTTCTGTTGCTCAAAATGTTTCCCAGGTATTTCTTTTTTTTTTTTTTTCTTAAAGATTTTATTTATTTATTTGACAGAGAGACACAGCGAGAGAGGGAACACAAGCAGGGGGAGTGGGAAAGGGAGAAGCAGGCTTCCCGCGGAGCAGGGAGCCTGATGCGGGGCTCAATCCCAGCACCCTGGGATCATGACCTGAGCTGAAGGCAGACGCTTAACGACTGAGCCACCCAGGTGCCCCTCCCAGGTATTTCTAATACACAGCAATACATAAGAATCACTCCTATACCCTGTTTCCCAGAGGGCAGATACCATGCTTTACTCATATGCTTATCTTTCAAACTCAGTCCAGAGCAGTTTTTCAACTGAAGGTGAGCTAAAATTCTCATTGTAACTTGATATACATGAAGAGGTAGAAGTAAGTAACTCACCCATTATTTAACTAGCAGGGTCAAATTATATTAAGGACTTTTGCCATAAATAACTCTTTAATATTCAAGTTACTAAATGAGTAGCAATTGCAAAATTTCTAGTGGTCCTATCATATAACTCAATTTTTTTTTATCAGAAAACTATATTGATTTGGCTTCCTTTCTCAGATCCGAGTCTGAGCATCTGTATACTTTATTAATGCCATTACCTTCCATATTTCAATGCAAGGCATTTTATGGGAACCTGTCATTAACCATATAAAAACTAATTGCAAGTTGTATGCTACATTAATTCTCCCCATAAACAAACATCCAAGAAGTGAAACATATGCTAATAGAGAACTGATACTTTTATCCACATACCTGCCAAGACAGATGGAAGGCACATCAGACAGAATTTTGATAAGTGGAAGATTATAAGCTAAAACACTCTTTTATGAGATCTTGACAAGTTCCATGTGATCTGTTGTCACATTTACACCGTCAGGTGCCACTTTCCTACACCACCTTGCCTTTCTACTTGAACTCATATTGTACTTCCTGATGAGATATGGGTATTTCAGGTAAAGGACAGGACTGTGTGATAACTGCAATCCCTATCAAACACACAGCTTTGATCCTTACATTCCTGGGCTAATAGTTGTCTGAAGACATCACCTGGTCCTTCCTCCTGGATTTACACTGGTGAAAATCTATGTCAGCTGGCATAAATGGCTCTCTCTTCTCCTCGGATATATAAAATACATTCTTTGAGTATTCTTTTAGACACTCTTTGAGTATTCTCCAAGGATAAAATCTCATATACAACTTGACTCAGATAAAGGGGCTTCCTGACAAGTAAGTGCCTTATACATATTTTCTAGGCCATGTTAGAACAAAGAGAATGATAACCTCTTCTCAGTTGATGGAAAAGGAGAACAAGTCAGACCTGTCACTGTTTCCCTTTTTATCACTGGAAACCTAAGGAAGGTAAAATGAGGCTAAGTCTATTCATGTTTTTAGCTTTACAAATTTGTCTATTATTTCTCTTAAAATAATTATTGATAGTTTTGCCTGATTTCCCCCCACACATACAGGATTGAACAGTTTAGGGAAAATTGCAGAACTGGCTTTTGATAGATAAAGTTGCAAGTGTAAAAGGTAAAGGATAAATTAGGAACTTCATTCGACCATTCTAAACATAACTGCAATTGAAAAGGCAGAATTATCCAAACAGTGACTAATTATTGAGGACTGGCTTGATTTAGTTGAATGTTATAGAATATACATACACCCATGTACTGCTTACCAAACATACATGTGTTCTTCCTCCATACTCAGTCTTCTTGAGTGGGGTGTCCATGTGACCAGCTCTTGCCAATTGATTCTGAGAGAAAGTGACAAGTATCTCTTCTGCGTCAGAATATAGAAAAGGTGTGTCTTCTCGAGGCACTCTCCTTTCTTTCTCTTGTCACCCTGGAAGACACCCATGGAGACTGCAGAGCCCCCAAAAGGAGCATGGAATAAATTTCCATGGGCTAAGCTCTTGAGATAAGGGGTTAATTTATTCCTTCAGTATAACCTACTCTATCTGAATTGACACAAATATATATTGAATTTATAATTTAAAAAACCTGAGTTTTAGTCCCAGCTCCCTTATATTCTTTATTGCATTAATAGTGTTAGGCAACTTTAGTGAATAACTTCTCCATGAAGTTACTGCTCATCAAGTATCTTCTTTTTATCCTACATTTCTTACCCTATATTGTACTTAGTATGCAGTATGACTAATTATGGTTAATGGACAGAGAACAATAATGATATGCATTCCTAATAGTCAAAGGCAATAAAGAACTGGTATTCCCTTTTCATCTCTCTTTTCCCGTGTCATGGGGATACAGAAACCAAAGGTTCCGGGTGGTATGAGCTATAAGAGAGAATCATGGCTTGACCCACAATGGACTCTGAATGATTGAGAAAGAATGCCTTATTATTTAATCCATTGATATTTGAGATTTTTAACTTCATCGTCGACTGGTCTATCCTCATTAATTAAATGGTCTTTGTCAATAGCATGCTTGATTCCTTAGTAGCTACCATATTTTCTTTTTTTTTTTTTTTAAAGATTTTTTATTTATTTATTTGACAGAGAGAGACACAGCGAGAGCAGGAACACAAGCAGGGGGAGTGGGAGAGGGAGAAGCAGGCTTCCTGCCGAGCAGGGAGCCCGATGTGGGACTCGATCCCAGGACCCTGGGATCATGACCTGAGCCGAAGGCAGACGCTTAACGACTGAGCCACCCAGGCGCCCCAGATTACAGACACTTTTTATAGAAACTGAATATTTCCATGACTTCTAAGAGTGTGATCATATTTCTGGTGATTCGTTTTTATTGTATTTCACATGTTTATTATATTTTATTCAATTGTATTGTTCCATGGCTGATTTCAGGAATAACGTGGAAACTGGCCTCTACAACACGTCAGGTACTTGAAAATGTTCAATGAATGAATAAAATTCCTGTGTTCCTTATATAGAGAGACATGGTTTGGCTTGACTTTAAAATGAAATTTACCATTTTGGGTAAATGTGATATATACTCAACCAATGTAAATAATATATTGGAAAGTACATAGAAGAAAGCAAAAGTCACCAAAATTTCATTATTATTAACATTTTGGTGAATTCTAGATATTTACTTATATACAACTGCAGGCTTTCAAGTATATACTTAATTGCATTATAAAATACCCATTATGCACTATTCCTTTTCAGTCAAATATATGACATGGACCAGTTTACATGTCAATAACTTCAATTTTACTCAACATTATTGATGTATACTTAGTTTTTTATTGTATACACATACCATAGTTTTGTTTATCCAGTCCCACGTCAAAATAAATTTTGGTTATTTCCAACCATTTGTCATCTGTGACAAATGGTAAAACCATAAACATACTTACGAATACATATGTTCACATGCATATGTTTCTTAGTGTAAATTGCACAGAATCCCTGAAAATGGGTATGCCTATTTCACAGATAGTACTGATTTATGATATTTTGAAAAAGATCCATTTCTTGACCATTTCTTCAAACTCAGAATTTTAAAAAATATATATTCCTCCCATTTTACATAATAGGGATCCATTTTTCTTTTCCTGCTCATAGAAGTAATGTAGTTCTTAGGGTCTGTATACATGTGATATGGAATGGGCTGCAATTACTATAATTTACTTTTATATAGTTGGGAACAAGCCAAGGACAAACCCAGCTGGCCAGTTCGACCTGCGAAACCATTCTCTTGGATGGTTGTAAGTATATGAATTGGATAGCGGCTGTTTTGTATCGTTCCCTTGGCCAGCAGGTGTAATGGGATGAGACTAAATGTTCCTTGGTGAGCCCATACTTTTATGATCCATCTGTTCAAGTAGGAAGGAATGGGGCAGGTGGGATTCTTCATGCCACAAAAGGGCCTAGATAGAAGCAAATGGAAACAATTTTAATAATCTTTTCAGAGCTATAACTCATAGTTTCCAATTCAGATTAAAATTACATTCCCACCGTCAGGAAAGCTATGACTAAGGAAGGGTGAATTTTAAAACAAAATTCTTTATCTTTAACATATTACATTTTTTTCGTGAACCCTTTCACTGGTGGCGGCTGAGGCCGGCCCGAGGCCTACCTGGCGCTGTGTGGCCAGAGATGGAGGACGACTAGCACAGAGGCGCTACAGCCCACGGCGGGAAAGGCAGCTCGGCAGCCACCGCCTGGGTTACCAGGCAGTGGCCGGGCAGCGCTGGGTCCTCATGGGGGGGTCACGCATGTGCGCCACGACGCCGAAGAGCACGTGGACCCTGACCAGCCTCCAGCGGCGCCCCCAGAACGCAGCGCAATTGGAGGAGTGCGGCGCGCAGGTGGAGGAGTGCGCCCTGTCTGCCGCGCAACCACAGGCTGTGCGCATGGGCAGTGGCAACCGTACCGCGGCTTTATCTGCACTTGGCGGAGGCTTTATGCTGAGGAGCCCTGGTACCCTTGGTTTGTCGTGGAGCTCTGTGAAGGTGAAAACCAGCGCCAACAAAAGCTTCATGCTACAGGTCACAAGCATCACTGCCTTGCGGCACAAAATCATATCGTGCCCAGTGACGTAAAGCCAGGTAACAGCCTCATCACGAAGCGGGCGGGCACCCCCATCCAAAAGGTAGCCGAGTTTGCACTAAGCAAGGGCTGTACTGGGCTGGCTCGCCCGAGGCAAAGAGAGCAATCAAGACAACAAAAATGTGAATGTGAATAAATGCCACCTGTCCTCAGCCTGTGGCTCAGACTTCCACGTGGCTTCTGAGGTCTGGGACAGACACTAGACAGCCAAGGCTGGTATCTTTATCAGCTGGGCATTAACACCTGGACAAAGAATCACTTTGACTGACTCTGAGACCAAGAAGGAGCTCTTGAGGATCTGTATCAAACAAGGGACCCAGGTGGTCCTTGATACAGGACTGAAGAAAACTAAGTGCTTGTTATCAAAGTTTCCCCCCAATGTCCTTGAGATATGTGGGATTATTTAACTATGAATTAGAAGATCTAGAGGAGTCTTTCGAGTGGTGGTTGCATCTGAGGTGAGTCTTTTAATTTTTTTTAGAAACACTTTATCTCGTCATCAATTAATAAATGATTACTGTAGAACTTGCAAAAAAAAATGCTGGATAGTTTATTTGACTTGAAACAACTTTTAATTTAAAATGATAAGGAATTATCATCCTCTTGAAATAAAAGAGACATTATTTTCCTTAGGTTGCATAGCATGTAAGGAATTCTCCAGATTCTTTCCTTTACATTTCAAGGAGCTCTCAACAACCTTTTTTTTGTTGTTATATACACACAAGCATTCTGCCAATCCTATTGTTTCAGTGATATCTGGGAAAGGAAAGGAAAAAGAAAAGAAAAAGACTTAATAGGAAATGCTACAAACAGGAAGTTCATTCCATAGGAAAGAAGCATTTTTTTGGATAAAGATCCATTTGACAGCTGTGAAAGGAATGATGGGAGGAATATATTAAAGGAAGAAAGGAGGTTCCCATAGTTGGAAAGATTAACAGGTCTTATCTGGAACCTGGAATCTTATTGTGGGACTACTTGTTAGTTAAACATTAATCAGAGATCACTTTGGTTCAACTTAATGGATGTCTGGGCAGCATGAAAATGAAAAAATGCCATCCAGCTCAAACGTGGACATTCTAAATAAGGATTATCCAAGAAAGAGAAAGAAAATGAAGCAATTTCTCTTGTAACAGCTTCATTCCATTTCAAGCCTTGCCTTAGTGAGTGTCTGTGTGTGTAGGTGTGTAGTAATTCACACCTTTGGCATTGGGGCTAGGACTGTTGTGGAGACTCTAGGACCTCAGAGACTGTACACATTTTTAGGAAAGATGGAATTCAGCTTGTCTCTGTGACCTTTATATAAAATGCAGGGGTGTTTGTTCAGGAAAATCATTTTTTGGGGGCCAGATTGAAGTGGCTTATATAAATATTTAGGACCTGGAAGACAGTCTGAGACCCTAATATTCTTTGAATCAGTACAAAATCCATAGAAAGATTTTTAATTGATTCACCCTTTACAGGGACCCAGAAACTTCTTTTTTCCAACTCTACAGAGAAATAATTGGCATATAGCATTGTGTAAATTTTAAAGTATACAACATGATGGTTTGAAACACACAAAAGATTGTGAAATAGTTACCACAGTAAGGTTAGTTAAAAACTCCATCATCTCACATAATTACGTTTTGTTTTGTGGTAGAACATTTAAGATTTACTCTTTCAGCTATTGTCACCATGCTATACATTACATCCCCAGAACTTACTCATCTTATAACTGGAAGTTTGTACCCTTTGATTTGAGCAGTAGCTCCCTACCCGCTCCCCAGGTCCTAACAACCCCATTCTATCCTCTGTTTCAATGAGTTCAGCTTTTTTAGACTCCACGTGTAAGTGAGGTCATGCAATATTTGTCTTTCTCTGACTTATTTCCTTTACCATAACACTGCAATGTCCATCCATTTTGTCACAAAAGGTAGGATTTTCTTTTACTTATTTAATGACAGAAATTATATATGTGTGTGAATATGTAATATCTTACATTTTCTTTATCCATTCATCTGTCATTGGACATTTAAGCTTCCATGTCTTGACTATTATGAATAATGCTGCAGCAAACAGGAAGGTACAGGCTATCTCTTCAAGATCTTGATTTCATTTCCTTGGGATATATATGCAGAAGTTGGATTGCTGGATCCAATTAGTTAGTTTTGTTAGGAACCTTTGTTAGTTATTTGAGGAACCTCCATATCACTTTCTAGAGTGGCTGTATTGATTTACATCCCCACCAACAGTTTATAAGTGTTCTCTTTTCTTCACACCCTTGCCAACACTTTATTGTACTTTTTTTTTAAAAGATTTTATTTATTTATTTGACAGAGAGATAGCGAGAGCAGGAACACAAGCAGGGGGAGTGGGAGTGGGAGAGGGAGAGTGGGAGAGGGAGAAGCAGGCTTCCCGAAGAGCAGGGAGCCCGATGCGGACTCGATCTCAGAACCCTGGGATCATGACCTGAGCTGAAGGCAGACGCTTAACGACTGAACCACCCAGGCGCCCCTTTATTGTACTTTGGATAATAGCCATACTAACAGATGTAAGATATTATCTCATTGTAGTTTTTATTTGCATTTCTCTGATTATTAGTGATGTTGAGCACCTGTTCATGTACTTGTAGGCATTTTTATGTTTTCTTTGGAAAATATGTGTATTTGAGTTTTCTGCCCATTTTTAAATTGGATTACTTTTTTAAAAAAAATGTGTGACTTCCATATATATTTTGGGTATGAACCCCTTCTCAGTAGATTGCCTCTTAATTCTATTGAATGTTTCTTTTCGTTGTGCAGTTTAATATAGTCTTCTTCATTTATTTTTGCATTTGTTAGCTGTACTGTTCGTGTCATGCCTGAAAATTCATTGCCAAGACCAACATTAAGAGCTTTTTCTTGTGTTTTCTTTGAGTTTTCCAGTTTCAGGTCTTACATTTAAGTCTTTAATCTATTTTGAGTTAATTTTTATGAGTAAGTAATGTAAGCTAGGCTCCCGCTTTAGTTTTCCACATGTGATTATCCCGTTTTCCCAACACCATTTATGGGAAGGACTAGCCTTTATCCATTATATGGATATCCATTGTATGTTCTCGGCTCCTTTGTTGAAAATTAATTGACCATGTATGCGTGGGTTTCTTTCTGGGCTGTCGATTTTGTGCCATTGGTCTGTGTGTCTTTTTTTATGCCAGTCCAGTACCGTTTTGATTACTCTAGGTCTGCATGGATGGCCCTGGATTCTGGGTTGGGGAAAGGGGGTTGATCAAAAGCATGAGACCACTGGTGTGGGTCTAGCAAATGGGGTCTGTGGAGCTCTTACCAGTGTTGGGTCAGGTTGGGAGCAACAGTCTGTCACCTGGGCAGGGCTAGAGCCTTTATCCATGGGAGTCACAGAGGCAGGGAAGGAGCCTGGGAGACTGGCCTGGTGCTGGGGCAGGCTGTGAGTCTGGCACCATAGGCACTACCTGGTGCTAGGATAAGCTGGGAACATGGGGTCCCAGGAGCCAGCCAGCGGGAGCTGGTGCAGGCCTGGTGCAGAGGTCCACAGTGAAGTCAAGAGAAAGGCACCTCTCTCCATGCTGGGCTGACAGGGATTGGGGTATTGGTCACAGGGTCATGTGAAACTGTCTTTCCTATTCCTTAATATGTCTTTTCTTATTTCTGTGCTCCATCCAAGTGCTGTCATATCTCACCAGGAATCCTTAGCAATTGTGAAGGTAATTTCCTGTGCAGGTGTTTATTCAAATTGATGTTTCTGGGAACAGGGAGTACTAGAAATTCCTATACTACCATCTTGCTAACTCCAGAAACTTTTTTTTTCCTCCAGCCAAGTCTGGATGAACTCATTCACATGGTCCATGCACATTCCAGTTTTTGTTTGGAGCATCTTAGATACCTAGATACACATTTTAACATTTATGACTCTCTCCCATGTGCAGCAACTGTAGAGCAGAAAACACTATTAAATTGATCATAATATCAGTTAGGAAAAGATTAAAGTGTAATATTCATGTTATATTACAAGTGTGGTGGTGTTTGGTTTGGGGGGGTAGGGCCAGTGGGAAATCAATATTAAAGCATGCAGGGGTTTTTTTTAAGATTTTATTTATTTATTTGACAAAGAGACACAGCGAGAGAGGGAGCACAAGCAGGGGGAGTGGGAGAGGGAGAAGCAGGCTTCCCGCCGAGCAGGGAGCCTGATGTGGCACCCCTTAAAGCATGTAGCTTTGACTGGAGTGGGGGAAATGGTCAATAGAAATTCTGAAATAGGTGCAAACCAGTGAAGGCTATTCTTAACAACTTACTATATCAGCCTAAACTGCCTTTCTGATAAATTTTAGGTATATAACTGCTGTTTGTTGGAGCATATAATGTAGGTAAGGTCTTCATCTCTTTCATAACTGTGTACATTTTGATATTTCCCTTCCCAGAATGGATAGTAACAAGTTTTCATTCTGTTCTAAGCAAAAATCTGTCCTGTCTTCATCATTATAATAACCTTGCTCCATCATTCTCCATTTTTATATGCTCTTACTTGAGCATACAGTCTTGCATAGAGCCTGAGAATGACAGACCCAATGACAAGTGTCCTGAGTAACTTCCTTGTCTTGAACAACAAAGGAAGAAAAAAAGTCACAGAATGAATCTATACCGTATCTTGTGGTTGAAAAATGACTGTGCTCTTACTGAATTCTGAGGTTCTAGAAAGGTTTCCTTTCTCTTCCCTGCCTTAAGTTTTTTGGGATTATGATCAAATCAGACTGAGCATTAAAACCAGAGCATTCCAGGGATCTCAATTCAATCCCAGCCCTCTGTTTTTCAGGAATAGCTTTTTTGAAGAACAGTGTTGCTTTGGAATCTGTATCCAGATGGCAATGCAAAATGTGGAGAACTTGTCTGATAATCTCAGAATTTTTAAAATGTTTGTTTTGAGTACTAAGAAATAAATTTGTAGAGCTGAGCATGTGGTAGTGGAGAAGGCACAGGCAGCTTTCCTAAATTGATTCTCACTTGCATAAGAGTCTGTATTTGCTTCAAATTATTCTTTCCTTCCTGGATTTAGGGGTTAAGAACACAAAGAGACATGATATATTAATTTAAAGGTCAATTCTAAAAGGCCGTAAATGGATAAAGCCCTACCCTACCTTTGGATTTGAATAACCACATACCTATATTCCTCCTAGTCTGACACCAAAAAAGCCAATATCCAGTAAGAGAAATGATCAGATTCTCAAATTTCATACACCCTATTAGATTAGCATATATGGCAAAGCTTATTTGTAAAATGTGAGAGCAGAGAGGTTTGATGTCTAAATGGAAAAAAATATTACAACCCATATCTCTGGCTTTAAATAATTACTCCACCTCCAGGGTGAATCTGTCTTCATCTCCACTCCTTTCTTTTTTTTTTTTTTTCAAGTTATGAGACTTAAATAATTAGAGTCTTATGTCTCCAGTGATAGGAAGTTGTTTCTCCTTCAAATATGTAGATGGGCAGTTAAGCTGAGCAGGAGGCATTCATTCTTTCTTTGAAAAGAAATTATAATTATGATGGTTATTGGAACTGGACTCTCAGACTCAAAGAACCCAACTCTAAAGACAGTAGAAGATTGGGTGAGTTGAGTCATAAAATCTTTGAGTAGAAAGGAAATGGCATCCATATGCAGTATGTACCTAAGGGATTGGGTGATGGTGATGTGTGTGTGTTTGTGTATGTGAGATTCGATTATTATATAGCAAATATTCATCACCTCCCAGTTAACGACAATGGAAGGTGCCACTTATGTGGGTTTTGCGAGTAACTTACTTGGGCCAGTAGAATGTAGAACAAGCAGAAGCTCAAAATGGCTATGCAGCTGTGCTTCCTTTTTCAAGCTCCTGAATTTCACCATAAGAACATGCTTCAAGTGAGGGCTGCTCTGATGAGGATGTTACCTAAAGCAGATCCTGATCCAACATGCAGCTTGGAACCTAGCACAGTTGAGTTGTTTAAACCAACCGTACTCTAACAGATCCATAGATACGTGAGTGAAATGATTATTATTGTATATTTCTCCATTTTGTGGAGTTTTTATTATGTAGCATTATTGAAAATAATGTGAAAATAGCTATTGTGATGTATGTGTTTATTTTTAATATCCTTGTTCCAATAGCATTTTCTCACACTGATTATGGTAGTGATTATGAGCATTGACTATGAGTCAAATAACCTATGTTCAAGTTCTTGCTCCTCTCCTTATTATTTCCTGTGGGTCTTTGGGCTTTAACCTACATATGCCATAGAATTCTAATTCACAAATCCCAATAGTGATATCTACCCTGTGGAGTTTTTGTGACTATAAGTATGATGTTGTATATCAACTTATAAGCAAAATATCTGAAACATAGGACATAATACATAGTAGTCATTATTATCATTTTAATTGTTTATACTAGTGTGTAAGCATTGGAGTTAAAATATATTTATTTTAACACAGCGCTACACAAATGCCAAATTTTCTGAACTCTCAGTTACCCATCTACTGAATGAGCCATTTGTGTGCACATATAAAATATCAACCAATAGCTATTTCAGTTGCAAGAATATGGCCCAGGGGTGGTTAATATGCATTAAAAGACTGCTTCTAGCAGATTCAATTCATTTACATAGCAGCGGACATGTCAAACCAGGACAATTTTGCTATCATAAAATTTAGACTCCAAGTCCCTTTAAGAGAGTAATAAATGACATCTCTGTATCTCAAGCCTAAATGATGCATTAGAAGTATATTCAAAATATGTTTTTTCTTACTGGAAGAGGCAAATCAATATTTAAATATTGTTCTTTTGGTATCTTGTTAACAACTGTTGAATGGATAATTTATGGTATTTTGTTTAGTCTTTCAGGGTTTCTAATTATGAATTGAAGGAGTTTAAAGAAAAAGCAAACTAAAAATTCCAAATTAAGTAGAAGTTGAAAATTCATCAAATCCTAGTTTCAAATACCATTTTACCTTCTTCTTGTTAAAACCTGTTCTAATTTTTCATGAATTCATCACTGTAATAGAACTACTAGTGGAAATGGAGGAATGATGGCTACATAGTTACCAGTTACTAGGTATATAAAATAAAGCAAAAAAAAAATTGGTGAGGATATGGAGATCAAAGAATATGGGGGTGGGGATGAGTATGGTACAGTGATAACATGCCTAAGCAACAGGAATTTTCATTCTTCTTTCGTAAACTTTATCCTTTAGACTACACAAGCAACGTCATACATAAATTGATCCTAAGATAATCAATTTATGCATAAAACTGTATAGATATCTTTTAAAAAATAGTAAAAAATTTATTTCTGTAACGTAAGGTAATAATTATGATCTGTTATGGTTATTGATCTGTGATTATTATCTGTTGTGATTAATAATTTATTATAAAAACATGTTTTTCTTTTTTAAGTTTTTAATAGAATTTTTTTTTTAAAGATTTTATTTATTTATTTGCCAGAGAGAGACACAGCGAGAGAGGGAACATAAGCAGGGGGAGTGTGAGAGGGAGAAGCAGGCTTCCCGCCGAGCAGGGAGCCCGATGTGGGGCACGATCCCAGGACCCTGGGATCATGACCTGAGCCGAAGGCAGACGCTTAACGACTGAGCTACCCAGGCGCCCCTTTAATAGAATTTTTGACAACTTGACTTTTTTAGAGCAATGTTAGGTTTGCAAAAACTTGTGCAAAAATGGAGAGTTGCCATATACAGGTTCTTCCCCAACAATTTTTCCACTGTTACTAACATTTTGTAATAGTTTGGTATGTTTGTTACAATTGATAAACCAATATTAATATATTAACTGAAATACATGGCTTACATTGAAGTTTATTCTTTGTGTTGTAAAGTTCTATGGGTTTTGACTAAGTAATAATGTTATGTGTCTACCATTACAGCATAGTGCAGAATAGTTTTGCTGCCCTAAAAATGTCCTTTGCTCTACACATTCATCTCTGTGCTCCTTGTTCTGAATCCGTGGACACCAGTGAACTTCACTGTATCTGCAGTTTTGCCTTTTCCAGAACGTCATATAGTTGAGATCATAAGGTGTATCACTTTCCAGACTTGCTTCTTTCACTTAGCCAAATGCATTTAAGGATCCCCCGTATATTTTCGAAGCTTTAGAGTTCATTTCTTTTTTATCACTGGAAATGCTCCATTGTATGGATGTGCCATAGTTTGTTTATCCAGTCATCTATTTAAAGACATCTTCGTAGTTTCCAAGTTTTGCCAACTATGAATAAAGCTGTTATAAACATTCACGTATAGATTTTTATGCAGGCAAAGGTTTTTAACTTATTTGGGTAAATATTTAGGACTGTGATTTCTGGATCATATTATAAGCCAATAATTAGCTTTATTGACTGCCAAACTGTCTTCTAAAATAGCTGTACCATTTGGCATTTCCACCAGCAATGAATGAGCATTCCTGTTGCTCCACATCATCACCAACATTTGGTGGTGTCAGTGTTTTGGATGTTAGCTATCTAATAGGTATGTAGTGGTATTTCAATGATGGTTTAATCTGCATTTCCCCAATTACATACGATATTGAACACCTTTTCATGTGCTTATTTGTCATCTGTATATTTTCTTTGGTGAGATGTTTGCCCACTGTTTTGTTTTTTTTTTTTAAAGATTTTATTTATTTATTTGACAGAGAGAGACACAGTGAGAGAGGGAACACAAGCAGGGGGAGTGGGAGAGGGAGAAGCAGGCTCCCTGCAGAGCAGGGAGCCCGATGCGGGACTCGATCCCAGGACCCTGGGTTCATGACCTGAGCTGAAGGCAGTCGCTTAACCAACTGAGCCACCCAGGCGCCCTGCCCACTGTTTTAATTGTTTTCTTATTGCTGAGTATCAAGAGCCTTCTATATTTTGAAAACCAGTTGTTTACCAGATATGTGTTTTGAAATATTGTTTCCCTGTCTATAGATGGTCTTTTTGTTCTCATAAGTTCTGTTGCAGAGCAGAAATTTTAAATTTTAATGAAGGACAACTTACCAATTATTTTGATGAATCATGCTTTTGGTGCTATATCTACAAAGTCATTGCCAACTTGAAGGTCACTTATGTTTTTCCCTGTTATATTCTAGAAACTGTATGTTTCTTTATATTACATTTACATGTATGATCTGATTTGTGTTAATTTTTATAAAAGGTGTAAGGACTATGTCTAGATTCTTTTTTTTCTTACGTGTGGATATACAGATGTTTTAGCACCATTTGTTGAAATTACTCTTCTTTTACCCTTGACACAATGTCTAGATCACTGTAGCTTTATAGTAATCTTGCAGTAATTTAGTCAGCATTGTGTTGGCTCTTCTGGATCTTTTGTTTTCCTATACAAACTTTAGAATTAGTTTGTTGATCTTCCCAAAATAACTTGCTAGGATTTTGACTGGGATTGTATTGAATCTGTTGATCAAGTTAGGAAGAATTGATTATCTTAATGTCTCTACATTCGTGAAATATCGCTCCATTTACTTAAATATTTGATTTCTTTTATCAGAATTTTGTAGTTTCCCTTATATAGATCTGTAATCTATACACGCTTTGTTAGGGTTGTAACTAATTACTTCAGTTTTTTTGTTGTTACCAATGTAGTGTTGTTACCAATGTAGTGAAACAATTCAAATTGTTTGTTGCTGCATATGTGAAACCAATTGATTTTTGAGTATTAACTTTGTATTTTCTAACTGTGATGTAATCGCTTATTAGTCCTTGGAGGTTTTTCTTACTGTCAATTCTTTGGGATTTTTCTACATAGATGATCATATCATCTGTGAACAAGATTTATTTCTTCCTTTCTAGTCTGTATGTCTTTTATTTCCTTTTCTTGTCTTGAATTAGCTGGGATTTTCAGTATGATGTTGAATAAGAGTGGGGAGAAGGGTCATTTTTGTCTTGTTCCTGATTATAGGGAGAAAACAACTAGTTTTTTACCATTAAGTATGTTGTTAGTTTTAGGGTTTGTTTTTGGGGTTTTTTTTGGTAGATGTTCTTTAGCAAACTGAGGATGTTCCTTCTATGCCTGGTTTGCTGAAAGTTTTTATGTGAGCAGATAATGGATTTGTCAAATGTATTTTCTGCATTTATTGGTATGAAAATATGTTTTTTCTATTTAGCCTATTGATATGATGGGTTACGTTAATTGATTTTTGAATTTTAAACCAGCCTTCCATACCTGGAATAAATCACATTTGGACATAGTATATAATTATATAATTTTTTCTATGTATTGAATTCATTTGCTAGTATTTTGTTGAGGATGTTTGCATCAACATTCATAAGAGATATTGGTCTATAATTTTTCTCCCTAGTAATGTCTTTTTTTGGTTTTGGTGTTAGAGTAATGCTGGCCTTATGCAACATGTTATTAAGTATTCCCTCTGCTTCTATTTTCTGGATGAGATTGTAGGAGAATTGATATTATTTTTTAAGTGTTTTGTAGAATTCATAGTGACACCATTTGGACCTGGTATTTCCTGTTTGGGAAAGGTTAGTATGTATTGATTCAGTTTCTATAATATATAAGCCTATTTAAATTATCTATTTCTCCTTGTGTCCCCTTTAGTAGATCATGTCTTTTAAGGAATTCATTTATTTAATCTAATTTATCAAATTTGGGGGTTGGAGTTGTTCATAGTATTTCTTTATGATCATTTTAATGACCATGAGATCAGTTATGTCGGCCCCAACTTCATTGTGGTATTAATAACTTGTGTCATCTTCTTTTTTCTCTCCTGTTTAATTTAAAGTTTTATCAATTCTATTTATTTATTCTACATCAGTTTCCTTGATTTTCTCTGTTAAATTCCTGTTTGCAATTTCATTGATTTCTATTCTATTTTTTTTGTTATTTCTTCTTTTTCTGCTTACTTGGATTCAATTTGCTCTACATTTTCAAGTTTCTTAATGTTGAAGCTTAGATTATTAATTTTTATATTTCCATCTTTTCTGTCATATGTATTTAACATAAATTTCTCTCTAAACACTGCTCTTGCTACAACACACAAAATTTAAAAAGTTGTATTTTCATTTAGTTCAAAATAGTTTTTGTAGTTTTGTACTTCTTTTACCCATGTATTACTTCAAAGTATATTTTTTAATATCCAAATATTGAAATATTTGGGGATTTTCTAGCTTCTGTTATAGATATCTAGTTTAATTCTGTTGTCATCTGAGAATGTGATGATTTATATGATTTTTATTCTTTTAAATTTGCTAAGATGTGTTTATGAGCCAAGATCAGTTCATCTTGTGAGCTTAAGAAGAATATATATTTTGATGTTGTTAGATGAAATACTTTATAAATGTCAATTAGATTCAGTTGATTGATGGTGCTGAACACTTCAACTATACAGTGATTTTCTGTCTGCTGGATCTATCAGTTACTGATATTGGGGCTTAAATTCTTCAACTATAATGGTGAACTTGTCTATTTCTCCTTTCAGCTCTATCAGTTTTTCCTCACAAATTTTGATGTACACATGTTGGATGTGTACACAATAAGGATTGTATGCTTACTTGAAGAATTGGCTCCTTTACCTTATGTGATACCCCCTTATTGTCTGGTAATTTCCCTTGTGCTAAAATCTACTTTGTCTGAAATTAAAATAGCTAGTTCTTTTGATTAGTGTTAGTATAGTATATCCTATATCCCTTTATTTTCAGTCTATCTTTGTTTATAATTGCATTGTCTTTTTCATAGACAACATACATTTGGGATTCTTATTTAACCCACTATGATAGTTTCTGTATGTATATTAAGACCATTCATATTTAAAATGATTTTTGATGGAGTTGCCATCATCTACCATAGCTGTTACTATTTTCTATTTGTTGCCCTTGTCTGTCTGTCTGTCTTTCTTTCTTTCATTTTTATTTTGTTTTTAATCAACCATTTTACGTGATTTAATTTTCTTAACCTCTCAGGATATTGATCATATTGATCATATCATAATTTTTTTTCAATTTTTTTTCCCTAGTGGTTGCTCTACAGTTTGCAATATACATTAACAATTAATCTAAGTCTACTTTCAAATAACACTATACTACTTCATGGTCAGTTCAAGAACCTTGTCACTTGAGTATTCAAATTTCTTCTTCCCATGCCTCATCACACTGTTGTTACACACTTCACTTAACCATAAGCTATAATCATCCAATATATTGTTGCTATCATTATTTTATGTTTTTGTTTTTGTTTTTTGTTGCTATTATTATTTTGAACAAACTGTTATCTGTTAGAACATTTAATAATAAGAAAAATAAAAATGATTTTATCTTCATATATTCCTTCTCACATGCTTTTCCTTTCTTTACATAGATCTGTGTTTCTGATTTACATCATTTTCCTTCTCTCTAGAAGATTCATTTTAATGTTACTTGCACATCAGTTCTACTGGCAACAAATCCCTTCAAATTTTGTTTGAGAAAGTATTTCTTCTTCACTGTTGAAGGATAATTTTGCTGGATCTAGAATTCTAGGTGTTTATTTAGTTTTCACACTTAACTACCTCACTCTACTCTCTTCTTGCTTAAGTAGTGCCTGAAGAGAAGTCTGACGTAATTCTTATCTTTGTTACTCTACAGGTAAGGTATTTCTCCCACTTGATCAGGGATTCTCTAAATTTTTCCGCTTTGTCTTTGAATTCTGGTTTGACTAGGAAATGTCTAGGTGTAGTGTTTGTTTGTTCATTTGCATTTTTCCAGTTTGGTGTTCTGTAAGATTCCTAGCATTGTATGTGTCAAAAATTTTAGAAAATTCTCAGCCACTATTACCTCAAATATTTCTTCTTTTCTTTCTTCATCTTCCTGTATTCCCATTATGTGTATGTTATACCTTTTGTAATTGCTTCAGAGTTCTCAGTTATTTTATTCCATCTTTTCCTTTTTTTTCCTCCTCTCTTTACATTTCACTTTGGGACGTTTCTGTTGTTACATCCTCAAGCTCACTGATTCTTTCCATGCCTATATCCAAACTACTGATGAGCCCATCAAAGGCACTTTTCATTATTGTTGTAGTGTTTTTAAATTTCTAGCAGTTCCTTATGATGTTCTTTTAATTTCCATCTCTCTGCTTACATCATCCATCTCTTGCACATTATCCACTTTTTTCAGTAGAGACTTTATCATATTAGTCATAGTTATTTTAAGTTTTTGGTTTGATAATTTGAAAATATTGGTCATATCTGGCTCTGGTTCTTTTAGCATGACTTATAATTTTTTGCTGTTGTTGAAAGCCAGACATGGTGTATAATGTAAAAGGAAACAAAGTAAATTGGTCTTTATTGCTTGGTTTTATGTTTATCTGGCTGGGAGTTGAGCTGTTAATTGTTTGCTATAGCTATAGATGTTAGAGGCTAAAATTTCCTCTGGTGACCCAGTTTTTGTTTCCCTAAAGACTTCTGAAATAGGGTCTGAGTCTTGCAATTCTATTCAGCTTTAGTCTCTTATTATTATACAGGAGCCCTATTCTTGTGATAGTAAGATGTCGGGGGTGAGAAAGCATTCTGTAATCCTGTGATTAAATCTCATGTTTTATTGAGTCTCTTTACCTGTGCTGTGACCTCTCTAAGTGTTGGTCCGCTTTCTATTTCACACCTTAGATGAGACAGGAATACTAGAAGGGGCTGGAGTTGGGTATTTACCTCCCCCCCATATTGGTTAGGTACTAAAAAGTAGTTTCCCTTGAGGGCAAGCATTTGGTGAGGAGTAAAGAAAGCTACAGTCTTATTTCACATAGCTGCTTTTTGTCTCTTCTTGCTGAAAGCAGGAAGTAATTTTTCTCTAAACTTTACAGTGAGAATCTGGTGGAGCTCTTGGAGGAAAGACTCACGGAAGTGTGGGAATTCCCCAAGGCAGGGCCTCCAGGAGTTTTTATTTCTCAAGCTAGCTCATACTCAGTCTTCAGCAGTCAGTCAGCTACCCTTTAAATATTCCTACTAGATGCTGGCTCCAGCAGCGGTTTCTGCTCTTGGTAAGATGTAATTCTCTGTATCTGCTTATCTCTCCAGTTTTCAGCAACTTGTCCTATTACCCTAATTTTCTTCTGGATCTCTAGAAGGGTTTTTGATTTTCTGTTTTTAAGCCTTTTTTGTTGTTGTGGGAGTTGAAGTGATGTTTTTCAAGTTCTTTGTATGTCAGACTGGAAATCAGAAGTGCATTTTATTTAAATATAAAAAGAAAACTCTCAAAAAAACAAAACAAGGCACAATGGATTAAAATAGAAATATTAACAAAAGATCTCTGAAAAATTACCATATATTTGTAAACTAAATAAAACACTTGTAGATAAGCTGTGTTCCAAAAAGGATCCATAAAGGAAAATAAAAAGCATTTAGTACTAAATAAAAATGAAGATGTAACACATCAAAATTACAGGATGCCACTAAAGAAATATTTAGTTGGAAATTTATAGTCTATCAGAAAAAAAGAAAGGTATCAAATCAATGAACTAGAAAAAAGTAAGCAGAAAAAGGAGAAACATAGATAAAAGCCGAAATTATTTAAACAGAACCCAGAGAGACAGTAAAGAAAATAAATGAAACTAAAAGCTAATTGTTTGAGAAGATCAGTGATATTGGTAAATTTCCATTCACACTGACCAATAAAAAATGAGTGAAGATACAAGAATAACATCTGGAATTATACAGGAACATCATTACAAAATCTTTAGATATTGAAAAGAAAATAAAGGTCTAATATAAATTAATTTATGCCAATAAATTGAATTACTTAGATAAAATGGACAAATTCCTTGGATGATACAACTACTGAAACTTACTGAAGAAGAAATGGCCTAAACTGTTCTATAACTATTTTTTAAAAATCATTATTAGTAAAAACAAAACAAACTAAAACTTCTCACGAAGAATACTCCAGACCCAGATGGCTGCACTGATGTGTTCTACCAAATATTTAAGGAAGAAATAATAACAATTCTATAATAAATGTTACAAAAAATTGAAATTGTGGTATGAGGTCAGAACATGCAGACTGATATAAATCTTTTCCAGCTCCCTCACTCACTTGTGATATCTGTCACTGACCATTGATAGACAAGAATTCAGATCACATGGCTCATCTGTCATGCTGGCTTGACAGTTCAAATTTGTCACTTACAAAAGAATGCTGGTCTGGCAGATTCACATGAAAGTCTCAGTTTAGAGGGATGTTGGTGACCAAAAGATTAAATATTGAAGGCTAACGTTGTGTATATGCAGAGAAGATTTAATACCAAGTGATTTGTACATAAAATGAAATTTTCCCTACCCGTCTCAGGTTCACAGGGTGAAAGAGTGGGCTCTGGCTTCAAATCCCGAATTAATTTGGTAATCTAAGCTGGCAGCAGTTGAATAGGAATAGAAAGACAGAATGATTGAAACTTGGCATAACTTCTAATTAAATAAGGTATCCTACCTCACTTGAATTTCTTTTCTGCAATGGGAATTTAGACTTCTAGAATTTAGAGGTTTAATTAGAGTGGGACTAGATTATTGAGGAGACTTGGAAGAACCAGGAAATAAAAAGGGTATGACTGCTGACCAAGCCAAGTTTCAAATTGGAACCTATCCAGCCTAAAGGCACGCTACTTTGTAAGGACTCCCCACACCCAGCTCAGTTCTAGTTAATGTAATGATTTTGGAAAGCCATATTAGCATCAAGTGACTCTACTTTCCACCAGTGGCTGTGCTAGTGGTGAGCACATGATCCAAACTGAGGAAGGGATGCATTTTTTTTTTTCCCTTAACTCCAAATGACTGCACAGTCCTGGTCCCTGACCCCCTTCAGGGACCCCATTTGGTAGCCTGTGGCCAGTGGATGTAGTTCTCTCCCTTCCCCTCCAGATGTAAATATAGATATTTGCTGAGTGAAAGAAACAATTTTTTATTACTATATTTTTAGAGTAGAAGATCTTCACCTTCTTAAGCATTTATTTAGACATAATTGACAAATTATATGCTAAATGCATTTGAAATATGCATATGTATTTTATTACAAATATAAATAAATATATATGTATATTTACATCTATTTATCTCTTGGTCTATCTACCTATCAAGAGAAGAACAGGATATCTTCCTAGTTCACCTTGGGATCCTTCTGTATTTTGACCAATTGGCTTCCATGATATATTTTTTTTTATTCTTATAGTTCTTTATGATAAATTAATCTATATGTAAATTACCCAGACTGAATTTTGGGTTTTTTTGCCACTAAGGATTTAGACTAAGACAGGAATGTTTTAACATTTAAATGCTACAATAATTTATCATCAGGAGAAACACAGTTCAGGTCCATATATACTATCTGTGACAGATGACTAGTTAATTTCTTCTTTAATACTCCCAGGACCTAAAACCTAAGGCTATGAAGACACTATGTCAAAAATCAGTATGTTTAATTAGTGCAACCCTATAATTGCTGAAAATACTTTTTATTTTGTATTAAAATTTATCTCTGTGTAAATTCAGTCCATCAGTCTTAACTCATATTCCCTTAGAATTATCACAAAATATGGCAGGGACTAAAGAATGTGGACTCTGGCTTCAGATCCAAGATCAGACATTTTCTGGTATTGAGACCTTGGACAAGATACTGCACTTTGCTCTACCCTGGTTTCTGGGTTGTTAATTGTGATTGAAGGGCATAATGTAGGTAATTTACTTGAATCAGTCTGTTTACTAAGCACTACTCTCTGCTTCAGATTGATAATTAGTGTGGGGATATTTTGTAAGTTTTTATTTTATTAATTATTATTTGATAGTTGGTTAGAAAAAAACAATCCCATTTTTTATTCCGTGACAGAAGGTGAGAATCTTTAAGATTTCTTTGGAACTCTTGATTTGTACCCCCACAGCAGATGCCCTGAGTGAAACAACTTGAGAATTGTTTGTCCATGGTGGTGGTAGGAATTGGAGACCAGATGGCTTCTACTTTGAAATTGTTGGTCACTTTCCCCATTTTGTGACCTCTCCTACCTCTCTTGGTCCTCCAGTAGGACTTTCGTGGGACCCTTGTTTAGGAGGAAGCTGAGGCTGCCTGTATAAGCTAAGGAGCTTGTTAACACTTGGAGGAGGCTTACCTAACTTTCCTTCCAGATTGAACGCTTTAGCCTCCCAGTTATTAGGCACTACTGGCAATTAGGAAGGATTGACAGATACACGAGTGCATGACTAACTAGATATAAGTCAGAGATTTGGGGCAACGTAAAGATCATTTCTGATAAAGAAGTAGGCCTCTGCCAAGCATTTCTTTTGAATTTTTATTACACTTTTTTATTTTCAATTTGGATCAATATGAGCCTTTCTTTTAGAGCAGCAGAGTCATAACTGAAATACTGTTGAGTTTGCGTATAGAGTCAGGCCAGTCAGCACAATTTACCAGTCAGAATTGTCAGAAGTATTACAATGCTTGTAGCTACTCTAAACTTCACAAAGAAAGCTTGTAATTATTAAGTGGATATGTTAGCAAGAATTCTGTTGAAAATTTTCTCATCAGCTTTCTCCTGCCATGAGGAGATCTGTACAATTTTTTAAAAATAAGTATTCACAATAATTTTTGCTTTGTTGTGGCCAGACATCCACATGATTGTTTCAACCACATTTCACTTTAATCCAGATATTCCAATAGGTAATTTATAGACCCACAATTATCACAGGAAATATTGTCACCTGGAGAGATTCTTCCAGCTTTAACATCACAAAGAAGATTTATTTTTCTATGAATAAGTGGTTAATTCTTTGTATAGAATCCCTTTGACATGAAAGAAGTTATTTATATTTAAATCTATACACCTTACTATATTATTTTTATTTTGTTTTATACTTATATTTAAATCTATGCACCTTATCTATTCCATATTTGGTGATAAATATAACAACCAATTTGTTCCATTTACCACAGCTAGATAACCTTTTTGCAATTTTGTGCAGATCATAAAATGGATAATTTGCAGTGAAATAGTGTTTATCAGAACTTCAGCCATGTACGATACTGGATTCATTACTATAGAAGAGTTTAATCACAGAACAGTTTCAAATTTTATTTACTTTACTGCCTTCCTGTCCAGATTCTCAACTTAAAATATTTTTTACTTCCTGGGCTAAAGATGGATGCTTTAGTAATTCACAGCGCAATCAAGAACTGATGAAGTTTCATGGAGGTCACTTATGTCATGCTCTTGTCATCCTTGAGGTTTGTATATGAGTAATTGGGCATTGATGGGCCTTTGTGTAATTGTCAGAGCTCTCCAATACTGAAGAGTTTCCAGTCATCTTCAATTATATAATTAAGTTCATCTACCGTTTCTCTAAGGTCAAGTCTCTACATCTTCAAGAAATCTATACTAGCACTCATCTTCTTAACAAGACCTTCTGTTGCATTTTAGAGCATTCTGTATATCTGGTATTATGTTTATTCACTGGGTTCCTAACACAGGTATGATGGGGAGCATTGACAGGACAGATGAAATCATTGCGGTCATTGGGCTTACATTTCATGTTATCATACATCATAACATAATACCCAGATACTGTAATTTTTCAGAAAACAGTCAAGATAACAGGGCTGGTCAAGATATGATGTAGTAGAGCATGCAACTCTAAATTTTATGAGTCAGTATAGTGGGCAAACAGCAGTGGAATCACCAGAAAGTCACAAGTTAGAACCAAGACCATTTAGGATGAATGGTTATTAATTCATTCACTTATTCACTCATTACTTTGCTAGGAGCTGCAAATTTAAAAAAATACTGTTTCCTGTTGACAGTAATAGAGGTAAAAGTAGGAGGACCTGAAATTTTCATTATATATGATAAGCACAAACTGCTAAGAGTGAGTGGAAAGGAGGAGTGCAGACTAAGCCTTCAGATGCATCGATACTGCCCTCAAGAAGCTGAGTGACTCTTGAAGGATGAAAGATTTTTTACAGGAGGAAAGAAAGTTCTAGTCAGAGCTAGTAGAATATGGAAATCCACAATTCAAATATACGTGTCAGAGGCAAGAGACAAGCCCAAATCCCAGGAATAAACGGATAGAGGAATTAGAGGGAAATCCATATCTCATTGAAATTAAGCATGACACAGCTCAGACAGATTTTATAAAATGTTTGGCACTATCTTAGTTAAATTGGCTCTTTTGGCATCTTAAAATCATCATTCAAGATTTGACATTTCAAGTGGTCTCATTCTTTCAGTGATTGTTAAAAACACTGGGAATAGCAATAGACTGTCCAACATTAAAATTTAACTCCTCTTCTTACACGTAGAGTGACTGTGTGAGTCCTGGCCCTCCAGGAAGAAAATGCCACAGTGGGATTAAATATGTAAGAGATATATTGAGGAAACACCTGTGATGGACAAGGAGGTGAGAGCAAGATAGTCATTAGATTACAGTGCTTGTCTGTCATCTGTAAAAGCAGAGTGAGAAGGAACAAGGATTGGGTAGGAAGAGTCTCAGACTTCTGTTCAGTTCTAAGAAAGTTTGGCTAGGTCAACGGGGCATTTCTGAGCCTACCCGTCTTGAGTCCTGTCCTCCAGAAATGGGCCGACATTAATACTTCCACTGTGCTTTCTTTTTTCCTAGGAGCAGCTAGGAGAAGCATGGCCTGGATGGAAACACAGTGGTAGATCAAGGGAATGGCAGATGAGGCTGTCAGTACATTTTGCTCCCCTCAGTGGGTGATCTGAGTGGTGAATTTTCATTTCTGCCACAGAGACTGTGGATGATATGTTTAACTCTTGTAAGGCCAGTTTTATAGTGGGCACAATATAGATAGTAGCATGGCTATCTTTTTGGGATTGTAGTAAGGATAACTGAGTTAATGCCCATATATTGATTATCATAGTGCTTAACATACAGGAACCATTGAGAATATTCTATTTTCTAAAATGCTGTATGCCTTTTTAAAGCAGGGATATCCTCATCTTTTTTCTTTATCATGGTATATACCATGGTATATATCTACCAGGGCATTACAGTTATAGACCTCATATAATGTTTAATAAATAAATTGCCAAGGCCTACCTGTCAGTGACCATTGAGAACACACTAATTAGCAAACAAAGCTGAACACCCTGAGGAAATGAGGGCTGTCTCAGAGGGTGTTAGAATGGATTAGTTATGAAATTTGGGCCCATAATAGGTAATTTTGAGAAAGGATCAAAGAAGCAGGTCTTTTCTTGGTTTGAGTGTTGTCAGAAAGTATTTTGTTTGTCTTACCTCATCACACTGGAGTTATCTTTTCTGATGTTGGTGTTCTGTGAGTCATTTCTGTGGAGTAGTGAGAAACATACCAAGGTCTTTAGGGCCAGGCCAGCTACCAAATGGCAGCTCTGTGAGTTGGTCAAATTAGAAGAAGCCATAATTCTCACCTAGGGAACTGACATTAAGGAGCGAGCTAAGTCAGTCACATGGGCCAAAACAAGAAGCATACAGTTTGGGAGATCTCCAGATGCCCAAGCAGATTTTGATTCAACAAGAAATTGAGTGGGTTCAAACTATTTCAGTTTTGTAAATAAGAGTAGCTCTTCTGTTATCTATTGGCAGATCTTTTTAACTGGCCAGTGCTACCTTTAGTAACTGAGTTGTCAAACTACCTACTTATTCTGTGATATGTCAAAGTCAGATTTTCAGGGTGAGAAACAATCTTATCCTTAAAACATCCAAGCATTTAGTCACTGCACTCAATTTTGTTCTGGATCCATATGATGTCCACTAATCCAGACCTTGGGAAACAGGAAAAAAAAAAGATGACAGATAAAATATTGGTTTTTCATTTAGTAACTGGGCCTACCTCTGTCTCTCTGTAAAGTCATAATCCTGAAATTTTAATATCTCTGATAATGTACTTTTGGAAAATCTAATGCAAATTACTCTTTAAACAAATTAGTGTAATATTCCTACTCTTGTTTGGTCTCTAAAACAGTGAAAGGTAAATAAATTGGTTGATGGTGCTTGAGTTTATAACCATTTAGCAACTAATTCAAAATGCCATCTGTGTCCATTACACTGTTCTAAAGCCATTCACACCCTTCAAAATGTCACAACTAATCACACTGCATCTCTAGCCTCCAGAGAACAGAAGCTTCACACCAGCTCTATTTGTTCAGTCACAGTGCTTTGTACAATCAAGCATATAATCAACCTTTTGTTAGATACTTTGAAAATTTCCAAACCAAAACAAAAGAATAACCCAGACCAATAAGTGATTTTTAAAAAAGAATGAAGTTTCTATTCAAATGCATTATCTCACTCCACAAGTACTTCCAACCTCACACCTTCCCTTTCTCTAACTAAAAGTCTGAAATTAGCACACATCCATTTTCGATTGTTTTCAGTAGCACCACTTCATCTACTGAATTAAGTCTGACAACAATGCCTGCCCAGGCTATGGTAAGATGGTGCAAATGACAAGTGGTAATTGACAGATCACTTCAGCAGAGAGACAGTATGCATAAATATCAGACCATGTTCCTAATGAAGTCCAAAAGAATAAAGATTAACTAGTAACATTTGTAATGTTCAGGTTTGAATTCTTGGAGTCCTTGACTTAATAGGATCTTAGCTCTTCAAAAAAACTGAGTATTATACCTTAATAATCTCCAGATTTAATAAAAAGTCCATAAGACAAAATTAATTTCCAGCATTTTAACTACAAATTATACTTATTGTGACTTCAGCCTTATTAAGTAATTAGATCAATATAGGAGTCCCTGTCTTAAGCCCTTAAAGATTTCCCAGATCAGTTCCTCTTTGATCATTGTTATACTCTGCTACCTTTTAAATCTGGGCCTTTTTATGTGTCACTCTTGATTTACCCCTATTTTTCATACAGAGTATGTGTTAGTTATTGAATATCAGGGACACTACAATTTTATCTCAAATCTATCCCATCAAAGACTCAACTAAAGTTTTGTCCACATGCAAAAACAATCTTGCTCAATGCCTGATATAAGAAAGAAATATCAACTGTGAATTGGGAGAACATATTGATGAAAACAACATATTTATTCTTGATCATCATGATTGATCATTATTGATCACTTGATTTTTATAGGTAGTTGAGACAGAGAATAGGAAGATTAAAAGGATATAGTTTGTGCCCTCCAGAAATGTAGAATCCACTAAGGGAAAGATTAAAAGTATATTTAAGGACATAGGAAATCTGAAATGGCATAGGCAAGAAACAAATTATTCAAAGAAAAGAGATGCAAAGAAGAGAGTAGTCATAGTGAGTAGGGGCATTGGGAACATTTTTAGTGAAAGACTGATATTTGAGATGAACTTTCAAGGATGGATAGAATCTCGATATGTGGGCAGAGTGATAAGTGAAAATTCCAGGTGGGTGGGGGAGCCTGAGCCAAAACATGAAGATGGAGATGTTAAATACCAAGGTGAAATGGTTTTTTCAAGTAATTTGTACTTGGGAGGATAAATTTGAATAGGAAAATGGGAAGATGGGAAATAAGCAGGCAGCTAAGAGAATAATGCATTCATTCACATAGGAAATACTGAAGAATAGACCCATGATAAACATAAAAAGGAAAATAAAGGGGACAGCTGAGAAAAAGCTACAGCGATTGACTCTAAATGACTTAGTGACTGATTGGATGTGGGTGAATTGAAAGTAAAATATATGCATAATATATGCTTTTTTACTGCAGACTTTGAGTTCTATTCTTCCAAAATGATTGGAAGGACTGTAGTACATAGAAAACCATATGGAAAATGATGACTCAGCTATGCATAAGGTGTCAAGTGCATCCTCTGGTTTTGAGGGAAACATAATGAGTAGTTTGGATAGGATTGGAACAAAAATTAGTCATGGGTACATTTGATTGTGAAAGACAGTCATCTTGCTGAAAACAGGTTTCCTGCTGGAAATCTAGGAATGACAGGGTGTAATGACTTTGTGTATAAGATTGTTATAACATAAAACAAACAAAAATAAGAAACTAGTTCTGGGAAATTCTGGGGCAATAATTTATTGTTAATCATTTATTTTCATCAATGAAGATAACTTCTCTCAATTTTGGTTTCCACTCTAAAAAAAAAACTGGGGTTTATGCTATGAATCCAATGCCCTCTTTTTGAAGTTTAAAGAGAAATCATTTTCTTTTTAAAGTGTCAAAAGAGATACTAAGTGAAATTAACCCACAATCCCTATATTCAATTCAGATATCCTTGTTAAAATTCTAAGTAATTTTATTTATTTTGTGAACTAGAGAAATTGTATACTTTTTATTCTATCAAACACACATTTGATATTAAAAAGCAGAGATGGAGAACTACAGATTATTTTACTATTTTGAAATTGTGAGGGGCAATAAGCCAAAGAAAATTTTTAAAGACAGTATTTGTGAAGATTTTTTAGGAAATTTACATAGTTTTTTAAAAAAAATCTTTTTTTTTTTTTTTTTTACAAAATCTTACTAGTTTTATGCAATTTACATTTAACAAATAGGATTTCTAAGTGGCCTATTAAAATGTATATGTATATTTGTGAGAATGTATTACATGTCATTAAGGGCTTACTGTATAATTTTATCAGATTAGTTGGGCTCTAACCCACTGTGAACCTTAATGGACTTAGAAAACTGAAATATTAATGGGGAAGGTAAATGTATTGGTTGAGATGTCCTTGGTGTGGTTAAAAAAGTGAGTGCATATATCTATCTATCTCTATTTATCTCTATATATCTATATCTATCTCACACACACACACACAGAGATAGATAGATAGATAAATGCCTTAAGTAACAAAGAAAATTTATTGGTCACTGAAATGGTAAAGAATGGAATCAGGCTGGCCTTCATCTAATAGCTGGCTTCCCACATGGTGGCTCTTGCAGAATCTATCTATGTATATCACCATGCCTAGAGATAGATACAGAGAATTCTCTTCCTACCAACTTCTAAACAACCACTGTGCTGCACTCTGATCCCTACCTATGGCCAAGAGAATATCAAGTTAGCAGCTACGCTGAACCAGGCACCTTGTAAAGGAGATAAGATTTTTTGATTGGCTTAGCAAATCAAGATTTTTGCAGAACTGGGTGAATATGAAGATTGGGCTACAGTTGGGAGGCATGTAACATGGATATGGGGGGGAATACCATGTCTACTACCTATAGTATGAGTCTCTACAGAAGAAGGGAGCTGAGAGAAGGTGCTGGGAAGGTAGAGACGGAAGAAATCAAAGCCCTGGTGAAATGGAAGAAGTGTCCTTATCTTGGTCTCTGGGCTGGAGGCTTGGGGACTCAGAAGAAAAAGATTGAATGGCTCTGAAAAGCAAGTAAAATTCCTTTTCATTTTAGTTTTGCTCCTATCTACATCTCATTTGGCACTAAAAATGGGCAGCCTCAATATATGAATCTGTATTGAAAACACAAACCTGAGGGGCGCCTGGGTGCCTCAGTCGTTAGGCATCTGCCTTTGGCTCAGGTCATGATCCCGGGGTCCTCAATTGAGCCCCATATCGGGTTCCCTGCTCGGCGGGAAGCCTGCTTTTCCCTCTCCCACTCCCCCTGCTTGTGTTCCCTCTCTCGCTGTGTCTCTCTCTGTCAAATAAATAAATAAAATCTTTAAAAAGAAAAAAAGAAAACACAAACCTGAGAATGTTGCAGTCATCTTCAATGTGTTAGGAACAGGTGGCCTCACTTATAAACCAAACTATTATTAAACCAAAAAACCTCAATTTTTATAAAAGGTTATTAAAGAGTAACTGTTATTTACTTAGAAATAATTTTCACCTAGCAAAACTATGCACCATTATAATTCTGAAGAATTAGGATTATGACAATAATGATAGCATCTGTTGAGCGCTTCATATGTCAAACACTGCAATATTTTTATGTGCCTTATCTTTCTTAATCTTCACAACAACCTAATGAAATAGGTGCTTCTATCATGTCTCTATTTTTTAAAATGTTTTGAGGTATAACTTAAAAAGTCATCCTATGTTAATGTACAGTTCTGTGAACTTTGATAGATGAATAAAGTTATATGATCACACTCTAATCAACAGTCCTATTACCTGCAAATATTCCCTGATGCCCTTTCGGAATCAGTAGTATCTCCTCATCTACAGCCCATAGTAACCACTGATTTGTTTTGTGTCCTCATGTCTTTGACTTTCCGTAATATCATATAAATGAAATTATACAATATACAACCTTTTATTTTCGGCTTTTTTCATTTGCATAATGTATTTGAGATTCATCTATGCTACGGCAGATATCCATGTGTGCACCAGTAATTCATCCCTTTTATTCTTGAGTAGTATTATATTATATGGATGCACCACAGATTGCCCATTCACAAGTTAATGATTATTTGGGTTGTTTTTTGGTGATTATGAATTTTGGTGATTATACATAAAGCCACAATAAATATTTGCATTGGATTATTTTGGTATGGATATATAGTTACTGAGACGTATGTTTTCATTTCTCTTGGGATATTAGCAATGGAACTGTTGGGTTGAATATTAGGTGTATGCTTCATTTAAGAGTGAGGAACCAAGTAATTAATAGGTTAAGTAACTAGCCTAGTTTCACATAGTAATTAGTAGACCAGAGATTTGAATAAAAGCAATCTAACCCCAGATTACATGGCTTTAACCACTACCTTAACATATGTGATCTCTATCTTAGTAAGAAATTAGTACAAAGAAGATAACTGCTTCGTTTTTCTGGATTGACTATTCTTCTACCGCTGATTATGTGCTATAAACCTGGTGGTATAAAAGAAAGGCTGTCAGGGATTCAGGGATTAGGGTTAGCTCCTTACTGCAGATCCTGCTCTAGTTACTTTATTTTTAGAGTTAGTTACCTTAATGTCAAAGGAATTTCTTGAATTTTTCTTCCAGGATCTGCAATTAAACATTGTTTACATATGAGATCAACATCTCAAGGACAAAGCACTCACACACATACACACGCACACAGGCAGACACACACACACACACACAAAACCTTCTCTGTGAAATATTTTTTCTGTCTACTTGGCCACCCCAAATTTGGAAGCTACTATATGCCAGAATAATAAAGACAAAAACACCCTTAGATGTCTTGAGTTCTAATCCCTTTGCCTTACAGATGGGAAAAAAAGGGACTGCCTTTTGCAAAGCACTGAGCAAGTCCGTAACAGATTTGTTTTCCTCTCAGATTTAATATTCTCCAAATTTCTTTTATAGTTACTTCTCTTACTAAATTCAGCATAAGTAAATATAATAAATATGTATTAGTGTCTGCTAATATGACAGTAATATTTGGCTATTTTGAAAACACTCATCATCATCATCAATTATCACAATCATCTCCTGATAATTCTGAGTCAGTAATTCAACTAACAGTATTGCAACATTAGTTATTTACATTTTCCTGACCCTGTCATTTCTGGAGAGGGCACTTTCAGCCTCATAGTAACTATCAAATTCTCTTAATCTCCTGATAGACCTTCTTATTTCTTTGCCTGTTCACAGTACCTAAATCCAGGCAACTATGGGATGATCTGGCCTGTTGTTTACTGGCAGTGTAGCAGACTACCCACTTACAGTGGTTAAAAGTGCTGCTTTTCAACTGCTTTTTTTTCCCAGCTTTACTGAGGTATAATTGACATATAATGTTCTGTAAATTTAAGGTGTACAATGTAATGACTTGATATATGGACCGATTTTTTACTCATCTTAGTAAACATTTTGCAAAGGCAAAGATTACCATGACCAATTTCCAATTTTCCAGATTTTCTGTTTTAATACTCCTTTCTTCCTTTCTGTTTCTCCTATTATTCTTCTAGAATATATCAATTACTCCTGTACTCAGCTTTTGGCTCATGGTCACTATTGAAAAATTAATCATTGTTCAGGTTTTGCTCAATGAAAACTTAATTGCCACCCTTTTCCCAACTCTAACAGGATTTCTGTATTTTTTAAGCATCTTTAAACTAGGAAAAGACTTAAAGTTCCCTTAAGCATTCAAAACTAAATTAAATTTAGAAGTAAATTATGGGTAGACTTGGCAAATGTTCCCTGAGTAAAAATCCTCACATCGTAAAGATAAAGGGATATTGGGCTGTTAAGGCTAGTTCTGCTCCTGGTCACCTTGGACATTCACCCATTTACAGAGGATTTCTTGAAACATTTATACATCATTAGCTTATTTGCTTGTTTATCAGAAGCCTAAGTTGTTTCTTCTTCATATTAGCGCATTTTAAAGGATCTATTCCAGTATCATTCTTTTTGAATAACTTAGAGAATATATAAGCTAAACCACCACTGGCTAGATTAGAGCAGGTGTTTTTGATACTCAATATTTATTTTTAAACATTTATTTTGTCCATTCTTTAGAAGGACTTATAACAAAACAACAGTAAAAAAGCTTGTGGCTTAGGTTTCAGCAAATTAGCAGAGTTTGTTTTGGTTAGGGGTTCACTATTAGGTCAGTGGAAGTTTCTGCTAACTTCAGAAATGCTTTAACAGATTTTGTGGAGCTAATGCACTGGCCACACTAAACTTACTCTGTCCCTGGCCTTTATGTTCATATCGGAAACCCTTGGGAGCACTGGGTCTCCAAATTTCACTCTGGAGTGAGACTTTCTCAGTTTAACTTCTCATTAGGGGTCACTGCAGTGCACCTTAATTGGTAGAGGGTGGCACATGTCTTGAGCAGATTAGCCTTCAGCGTGCTTGGGAATGTGTTTTGCTACTGGTGTGTCCTGGACTTCATTTACTTTTTATCCTGGGCTGAAAACTTCATATTTGTGAATAAAGCATGGCTGGGTTCATTGTATTTATCTGTTTATTTCCGTAACTAAGTTACAAAGCAATAAATTACTATCTAAGATGTCTGCATGCTCAGCACTGAGAGACCCATGTTAATAAGTGGTTTACTAGCTAGCATGAAAGATCCTATGAATTTGCAGCATATGAACATTGTGCTGTGACCAACTATCCCTTACAGGTCTGTGATAATTTAGTGATTACAAAGCACTCACATGACTGCTGCTGCAACTAACTACTACTACTTATAATAATTAGAAGAATATTTAATTAAATAATCTGTATCTGTATCTGTTTAGTCACTGTGCTAAATGCTTTGCAAGCGTTGTCTCATTTGATATTTACCAAAACCCTACATAATCATTATATAATGTTATGTATTAAAATAGAATCATAATGCACCATAATCTATTAATATTCTCCCCATTGTAAGTATGGGAAATTGAAACTAAAAAGAGGTTGAAAGTTTGTATAAAGCTCACATAGATAGTAATGGAGTTGGTGGGAAGAGGATATGGATCCAAGTCTTAATGGATCTAAAGCCATGCTTTTGAGTACAGAAGTAGGTAGAGCAAGTGCTAAATATGGATGCAGTAACCCCACAGTCTCCTTCCCAAGACCTTCTGTGGAACTTACAAAGTGCCATAGTTGAAGATCTCATTATATTTACTTATTTACTTATTTACTTATTTTTTGGTCTTCCACATCAGAAGACATCCTAGTGGGGATAAAGATGTGTCTGATAAATAAAACCAACTATTACAGAGGGGCATCTGGGTGGCTCAGTCAGTTGAGGATCCAACTCTTGACCTCAGCTCAGGTCTTGATCTCACAGTTTTGAGTTTGAGCCCCACACTGGGCTCCGTGCTGGGCCTTACAGAAACCAATGTGTACTAAGGAATTCTGTTAGTGCTACTTTTGCTCCCATTTGACCTTTAATGTAATTATCCTTATTTCCTCTTAGAACTGTACAGTTTGATTGTGGGACACTAAGTCAATCTTAGGTGCTACAGGGCAACTTGGTCTCTTTCCCATCTGGGCAAGTTGTAGATCCGTGACACCACTTTTATATTTCTTACCTAAGTTATTGTGTTGGTGGTCCCCAACACCACCCATAGGTTCATTTATTTGCAAGAACTCAGGAAAGTTTCTATACTCATGGTCACAGCATATTACAGTGAGAGATACGGACTACAGTCAGCAAAGGTAAAATGGGCAGAGTCCAGGAGAGACCAAGTTCAAGTTCAAGTTCAGTTGTCTTCTACCAGTGGAGTGGTATGGACAGTGTTTAATTCTTCTAAGAGCAGTGTGTAAGCTTACTTATCTTAGGGGCGCCTGGGTGGCTCAGTTGGTTAAGCGACTGCCTTCGGCTCAGGTCATGATCCTGGAGTCCCAGGATCGAGTCCCGCATCGGGCTCCCTGCTCGGCAGGGAGTCTGCTTCTCCCTCTGACCCTCCCCCCCTCTCATGTGCTGTCTGTCTCTCTCATTCTCTCTGTCTCAAATAAATAAATAAAATCTTTAAAAAAAAAAAAAAAAGCTTATCTTACAGGGTTTGGTAAAAAAATTTAACATCAGCTTAGACATTTCAATGCACATGCTTATATTTATTCCCATAAAGGTTGCTAACACTAACATCACAGCTTTGAACTTAGGACTCAGAAACTCTATCAAAACCATGCACCAACAAGCACCTGCGGAATCAATGGGGAAGTGCATTTGGTGGAGTAGGGATAAAGCTTAGGGTTTTTCTCTTGTCAAAAAGTACTTGACTAGTTTTGAGCTTCATTGTGGGGAAAAAAAAACTCTTAAGCCTTCTTGGCCTCTGATAATAGATCAGAATAATAGAAAATGCACTTGATGCTCTATAACCTCAGTCTCTGTTCTCTCTTGAAAGAGTAAGATTAGTTGAGATATACTTGTGGATTTAATTCCCTAATATTTTGGCTTGTGTAGTCAGTTTACAGAGGAAACATACTAGCCTATGTAAAATGTCCTTCGTAGCTCTATCTGCCATGGGAATGATTTTAGTTGAATAGAAACAGAAATAAACCAAGGAATAGAAAACATATATGTGATATTTAGATTATTTTCTGTGTAGATTCCATTAAGGAGAGAGCAGAAATATTTGAAATAGATCTTTTTTTTTACTGACTGAGATACAGAAATTTATATCCACAATTTTATTGACTGGTGATTTTAACAACCTTGAGGTTGGTTTGCTCTTTGCTAGTATATAGAACCATGAGGAGTTTGCAATGATCAGAAATTCTGATTCCTTCCACCAGGAATTTATTTTCTCCTTTCTCTCATATTTGCTTTCATAGATACTTTTCTCATTTGCTGCAAGTGATGATGAAATCAGGTTTCCTTTAGAGTGCTGTTCTTCATGCAATTATTTTATCCACACAAATTTCTTTTAACTTAGCCAGTGGACATTATGGAGTTTCGATGGGTTGTACCCATATAGCAGCATTGGATTATTATATTGTTTACATTCTCTGGAGAAATCATTCCTGCTAAAAGTTCTTTGTCTACTTGATAAAAAAGTCCTTATGAAATGCAATGTATCAATATCCCCAAATTATGGCATATAGAAACTATTAGTTGATCTACACTGAGGAAACCTAGTATCTGTCAAGTACTCATAAGAATTCAGTTTTTCTTGTTTCATATTTTAACCTGTGGCTTTAGGACTTGAACCATTTATTAGTCTCCTTCACCCAGCTGTGACCTATATTAAAGTGACTATAATCACCATTATGAAGTTAGTTTCAGAAATAAAGCCAGCATAATAACTTCTACAGATATTATAAATCTTCTGATTCACTTATTTATTCAGTTACTAGTTGCTGTGGACTTAATTGTGTCCCTCCAAAATTCATGTATTGAAGCCCTAACCCCTAATGTGACAGTATTTGCAAATGGGGACTTTAAGTAGTAATAAGGTTTAGATGAGGTCCTGAGGGTGGGGTCCTCATGGTGGGATGGTGCTCTTCTAAGAAGAGATGCCAGAGAGTTTCACCTCTGTCTCTACCATGTAAGGACACAGCAAGAAGGTGTCTGTGGGCCAGAAATAGAGCCATCACCAGAACCCAACTATACTGGCGCCCTGATTTCACACTCCTAGTTTCCAGAACCATGAAAAATAATTTTTTGTTGTTTGAGCAACCCAGTCTATGGTTAATGGCAGCCCAAACTGACTAAGACACTCACTAAACAGCATGTTAAATGATTCCTAGGTGCTTAGCATGTGATTATGTGCTGAGGATACCAAGATGTTGTATTATGATAACTCTGTAAGCAAGTGACAATAATCTAACTCAGTTTATTTAAGATAAAAAGATGGGAAGAGATTTATTTATTCACTTGCGTGGAAAATACAAAGGTACCTCTGATTTCAGGCATGCTAGATCCAGATACTTAAACAGTACTACCTAAGTTTATCTTCTTTTCTCTGCCTCCTATCTTTTTTTTTTTGCCTCTACAGTATGTTGACAAAAGGACCATAGCATTTCTTGGTGCCTAGGCTTATTTACGTAGCTCATAATCTCAGTCCATTTTTTCATAATCTTTCCAGAAAATATTGCAAGGTGATCTCTAATATTATTTTTCTTTCTTGAGTCACATGCTAATCTCTTCAACTATTTACTCTGGCTAAGAAGATACAATATTCTAATGATTCTAATCTAGTTCATGAGTTTACCTGTGATGTTTTAGTGTAGAAAGGGTATACACACACTCATAGTCCATAATGACTGAGAATGAGGGAGGTTCGTTCTTTTATAAATTAACTACGGATAGTAAAAACAGAGCTCCAGTTCTTACGGTGTGTTTTCTCTCTCTCTCTCTCTTTCTCTGTCTGTCTGTCTGTCTCTCTCTCTCTCTCTCTCTCACACACACACACACACACACACATGAAGTGATACATTAAACTATAGAGCTTAGTTCCTGACTACTTTTCAGAGATATAAAACAAAGTTTGCCTGAGGAGGTTAATTTTAATCTGGCATTGAATAGTAAAGATTTGACCAAGTAAAATAAAAAAGGTTCCTTATGAGAAGCATTCCAGTTACAAATTAACACTGGATTTGGACTATAACCACACATTCCCATATGTAGAAAAAATAATCATCTCCATTAAAATCTTTATCTACCCTGACTTAGGTCATAATTCTAAGAATTATATTTCATATATAGAATTCTATAGAATTGTATAATTCTAACAGTGGCCATTCTATAAGTTAAAGATTTCCAGTAAAGATGATCTCTGCCCCCCAGGACTTGTACTGAAGAGGATGATCCCAATATTACCTCACACTAAAAGCGCATTAGGGCCTTACAACAATGCCTGACACTCAAAGACAACAAAATCATCCACCTTTAATAAATCAAAATCAGAAAATTCCATTCACACAGAGGAACTTATCTTGTCTACTCAACAATTTGAATTTTTTCTCAGTATATGCTGTGTTAGTCCATTTGGGTTGCTGTAACAAAATAACACAGACAGGGTAGTTTGTAAACAGAAATTTATTTCTTGCGGTTCTTGTGGCTGAAGTCCAAGATTAGGGTGTCAGCTGGATTTGGTATCCAGTTAGGGACTGCTATTTGATGGCTCATAAGTATAGCTAACCATTTGTCAACAAATTATTATCTTAAGTTTCTGGGGCCAGAAATCCAGAATTGGTTTTATGAAGCTAAAATCAGAGCTCTGTTGCTCTGGAAGTGCTAAGAGAGAATTCATTTCCTTGCATTTTCTAGTTTCTAGAGGCTATGTGCTTCCTTGGCTTGTAGCATTTACCTCCATTTTCAAAGAGCATCACTTTAACTTTTATATCCCTCATTGTATCTCCTCTGAGCCTCCTGTCTTCTTCCTTTAAGGACCATTGTAGTTAAATTGGGAGTACCCAAATAATCTCGCCATCTCATGAACCTTAACTTGATCACATCTGCAAAATCCTTTTTTCCATGCAAGGTAATACATTTGAAGGTTCTGGGGATTAGAATGTGGACACTTTTAGGGCCATATCATTCTGTCGACCACAGTACCTTATCTGCCTTCCAAGTAAGCACAAACAATAATTTTACCAAATGACTTGCCTCATCATAACATGCAGAACATTGTTCTAACCTTCAAAATCAGTTCACTGTCCTCACTGTGGGACTCAGGCTGATAGAGCACCTGCTATCTGCAATATTACCAATGGCACTGGCAGAGAAAATAGAGCTCTGGGTAATTTTATACTATAAACAAAGGTCCCAGAAGTGATACATATTACTTTTGCTCAAAAGTTATTGGCCATGGTGAGTCTTATGATCCTAGGAAGTATGATCTTAACAGGTTTTCAGAAGGGAAAATGAAAAATAAATGTCAAACATCAGCATTGATCACCCCACAAAAATATTTTATTCCCCCACAGATATGGTTCATTCTTAGTACATCTTTCATATCACCTAATTTTCAGGTCATAGGCTTTTTTTTCTACTGTCTTTGTAGAAAAATGTCTGGGATAATTATGATTTTCTATATATTTGCCTAAATGTATATGTTTCTATGTATCAGAAAAAAATGCTGGATCTAATATTTTCAGGATTTTTTCAAGCAAATATCTGTTCATTTTGTTAAATCTTTTCTTCCTTCATAGAAACTTTTCATATCTGCTGTCAGCTTTTTTTTTTAATTTTTTATTGTTATGTTAATCACCATACATTACATCATCAGTTTTTGATGTAGTGTTCCATGATTCATTGTTTGTGCATAACACCCAGTGCTCCATGCAGAACGTGCCCTCCTTAATACCCATCACCAGGCTC